>NC_037671.1:14919765-15045647 GCF_003255815.1 Theropithecus gelada
AGGAAGGAAGGAAGGAAGGAAGGAAGGAAGGAAGGAAGGAAGGAAGGAAAGAAGGATGGAAGGAAGGAAGGGAGAAAGAAAGAAGAAAAAGAAAGAAAGAAAGGGAAAGAAAGAAAGGGAAAGAAAGAAAGGGAAAGAAAGAAAGGGAAAGAAAGAAAGAGAGAAAAAGAAAGAAAGAAAGAAAGAGAGAGAAAGAAAGAAAGAAAGAAAGAAAGAAAGAAAGAAAGAAAGAAAGAAGGAAGGAAAGAAAGAAAGAAAGAAAGAAAGAAAAAGAAAGAAAGAAAAAGAAAGAAAGAAGAAAGGAGAAAGAAAGAAGCATAGTGGGTGCTCAATGAACTGAACTGGGAAATTATTGATAATCCAGACTCAGTGCAAACTGTTACATTGTTTTAAAATGTTGTGCTACTGGCAAAATCCTTAAGTGATCAAGATGCCCATCCTGGTTCTAACTACATCCTCATTTTCTGTTGTCATTTTGACTCCCCATCGTCTTCTGAAATCCCCTCTTTTTTCTCTCTCTCTCGTCTACGGTCTACATTCATTTGAACTGAAATACTCATTTCCATGTATCTGGGCTGATAAAATAATTGCAGAGATTTTTCATGCAATTAACTCACAGAGTAGACTCTAAGTACTCTGTTGGATTTTCTATAGCACCACATACTGCTAAGTCTAATTTGCAACCATACGAATCCATGACATGCTGGAATTTAAGCAGGTTCATTAGCCTACAATGTTTACTCTGCAAAAATGTTTGCTGGAATTGAAAAAATAACCTCCCTCACTTCACAGAAATCACTGACTCCCTTTCTGTTGCTTCAGGGCAGCCGCCAGATACACTCCCCAACTTGCAGCGTAAAAATCTGGAATAGTGGTTGCTTAGTCTTTTCTATACATTTACAAGGGGTACAATGAGGCAGAGAGTAAATCACACATAGATGGAACCTGTGTGTCCCACATTGGAGCTTATTTGGGTCACCATCTTCTTGTTGGGTCTTTTCCCAAGAAATCTCTTTGGAAATGGGAAGTTATGTCTGGAAGTCAGGTGGCAGAAGGCCACCCATGTACCTACTGTTTGGAAGTCAGGGATGGAGGAGGGTGCAGGAAAGCATATTGCATTGGCACCACCAAAATGATGCGCTCTAACCTGAGGCCACACACACCGCACACACACATGCTGCTACAGGATGCGTGCCAATCCTCTAGCCACATCTCCCATGCTCGTTCACAGGTCCCGAAAGCTAGCCCACCGTGAGGCCAGGAGGAGGTGTTTTAGAAGAGAATAAAAAACTAGGATGAGGCACTGATAAGGGATGAAAAAGATGAACAGAGACTAATGATGAAATAGAAGAAGGGCAGAGGAGAAATGTGTTGAGTGTGTGGACAGAAGCACTAGGAAGAGTAGGATCGTAGAGGCACATACGGTGTACAGGGGTTCCAACACAGCCGTAGCAAGGAGATGCTCAGAGTTTCTGTGGCCAGGACACGATTGTTGCCAAAAGAAAACAACAGCTGCCAAGAACATTGTTGATGGAGAGGGACAGAGTGGTACTGCAGCTCTTTGGGATAGGGAAGTAATTCCCTCACTGGGGCAGTTCTTTGTCCCTAAGGGAAGTTCGGAGGTCAGTATTCTTATTTAAGAATATATTGAGGTTATTGAGATTCCATATTATTATGGAAATAATAGTTGTGACATTTAGTACTTCTGTTAAAATAATAATCAAGTCTATGTATAATAATATTTTTAAAGGTTTTTATATGTACATTTTCTTAATGAAAGGACTTTTCTTCAAATTAGGCTTTAAAATAAAAATGGAGAAATACGGGCATTAACTGCAAAGATATGAAAAAGGACTAAAATTTCAAAATCTAAAAAAAAAACCTTAATTTCACTTAATATTCTAGAATACACACATTCTGATCAGTTTCTGTCTACAAGAAAGTGGATTAGTTTTTAAATGTTGACACAGGTATAATAAAAAGGTCAGCTTTTTATTACAGTTCTGTAACTGCAGAATGGTTGATGGAACCTGCATGTCTGGATATGTGTACATACACATTTACAATCAAGATGTGTTTGCTGCCAGCCCTGATTGGGGGACAGCTGTGCGCAAAGCAGAGGCCCAGGCCCTGTAGACATCCCGAGAAGACACACTTCTGACATGCACTTAATACCACAATTCCCATTAAACCAGCGCACTGAACATAAAACAATCTGACCCAGAGTAATAATTTATTTTATTTTATTTTATTTTATTTTATTTTATTGAGACAGAGTCTCACTCTGCCACCCAGTTTGGAGTGCACTGGTACAATCATAGCTCACTGCACCCTTGAACTCCTGGGCTCAAGCGACCCTCCTGCCTCAGCCTCTCAAGAAGCTAGGAGTACAGGTGCCTGCTACCATGCCTGGCTAAGTTTAAATTTTGTTTTATTTTATTTTGTAAAATGGGGTCTCTCTATTTTGCCAGGGCTGGTCTTGAACTCCTGAGTTTTCCTCTCACCTTAGCTTGCAAAGTGCTGGATTACAGGTGTGAGCCACCACGCCCAGTCGGTTTTTTTTTTTTAATTGGAAAGATGATTATACAACAAAGAACTATATACACGTGTATAGAGAGAAGAGGCAAGTTATCCATCAACAAAGGCAGAATAAATAGGCTTGCCATTGGCATGTTTCTAAGACACATTACTTTAATAGAGTAAGCTATATTTTCCCTAGAACTTTTGCACTTGTATCATAAACATATAGGGGTCACAATACTGTGAACCACTGCATCACACCCTCCAACACACTCACAGACACACACATACACACACACACACACACAGAGAAAGAGAGAGAAAGAGAGAGAGGGAGAGAAAGAGAGAGAGAGAGAATGAGTCTGTTCTCATATAGTCGTTATATTAGCCACAAGGTTAAAGATAGACTTCCATGATCGCATTATTCTTAATCTTCAGTGGACTGGGTAAGGGATATGCCTCCACTTCTGACATTTATTTGGCAAGCAAAATCCAGCTGCTGTTCCATGACGCACCATTCCAGCAACTCGTCAAAACTCATCTCCAGAGTGAATTATGCCCGCAGGGAGTCGAGTGAGTCACACCTTCCTCCATCATTTATTATCAACTCCTAGATTCCTTATTTAACTCCCTGAAAGTCCAGGCTTTTTGAAATAGAATGTTGCCTTGAAAGAATCAACATGAGATTAAATTCAACTCATGAAGATTGTTCAACACAGAGACATTTGCAAAAGAAGACGATTTTCACGTAGCCGGGTGTGGTGGCTCATGCCTGTAATCCCAGCACTTTGGGAGGCTGAGGCAGTGGATCACTTAAGGTCAGGAGTTCCAGACCAGCCTGGCCAACATGGAGAAACCCCATTTCTACTAAGAATACAAAAATTAGCCAGGCATGGTGGCGCATGCCTGTAATCCCAGCTACTCGGGAGGCTGAGGCAGGAGAATCGCTTAAACCCTGGAGTCAGAGGTTGCAGTGAGCCAGGATTGCGCCACTGCACTCCAGACTGGGTGACAGAGAGAGACTCCATCTCAAAAAAAAAAAAGTAAAAGAAAAAGAAAAAAGAAAATCATTTTCACACAGCTGGAACATGTTTCTTTTAGAACATTCATAAAAGTAGTATTAAGAACTACTATTAGTAAGCTGTGTTCACAAAGGAAAATATTCCACTATATCTGCACCTAAAGTCCTGTCTGTACGAGATGCAAAAAACAAGACAGGAAGGGGAGGATGAGCTATCCAGTGGTTCTCAAATTAGGAGTGCCAAGATGCCCGTGACCTACTCAGAAACTCCTCAAGGTGAAAACTTTTTGATAAGAATGTCAACATGTTACTCTGCATTGTAAATATCATTATCCCACGAGTGTGTAGGGTTTAGTAAACATGAACTGTGACATCACAGCCAGCTCAACTGACTGAATACAGAAACAGATATGAGAATCAAGCTGTCTTCTCTTAAGCCAGATATTAAAGAGATTGGTAAAAATGTAAAACAATGCCATTCTTCTTCCTGATTATTGCTGTTTGGGAAAATAAAATTATTTTGCATAAAAATATGTTATCTACATTAAAATAATGATTTATTATTGTTATTTTAAATGAATTAAATAATGATTGAAATATTTCTCAGTTTTAGGCTGGGCACAGTGGCCTATGTCTATAATCCCAGCACTTCGGGAGGCCGAGGCAGGTGGATCACCTGAGGTCAGGAGTTCCTGACCAGCCTGGCCAACATGGTGAAACCCTGTCTCTGCTAAAAATACAAAAATTAGCTGGGCATTGTGGCGCATGCCTGTAATTCCAGCAACTTGGGAGGCTAAGGCAGGAGAATTCTTGAACCCGGGAGGTGGAGGTTGCAGTGAGTCGAGATCATACACTCCAGCCTGGGAGACAGAGTGAGACTGTCTCAAAAAAAAAAAAAAAAAGGGAAGCAAGAAAGGAAGGGAGGGAGGGAGGGAGGGAAAGAGAGAGAGAAAGAGAAAGAAAAAGAAAGAGAAAGGAAGGAAGGAAGGAAGGAAGGAAGGAAGGAAGGAAGGAAGGAAGGAAATAATTCTGTTTTAACTTCTAATAAATAAATATTGATAGAAACAGCCTGCATGTAGCACAGCTCTCTGGGATCATCAATTATTTTTAAGAACATAGGTTTCCTGAGACCAAAAAGTCTGAGGATGGCTGAACTTTACAAATGGCTGAGTACATTTACTGTCAACTTGGAAGCATTCTCTCCTAAAAAACAGTGTTTCAAAAAAAAAAAAAAAAAAAAAACAAAAACGCTTTCTGTGACTCAGAGGGGAGTTTTCCATAGAGAAGCCTTTTGCCTGGCTATCAGTTGGCTGCACCTGGGCTGGTTTCCATCTAACCTTATCTCTAACATCCTCTATAGCTCCCTTCAGGCAAACAAAGCAAAAGGACTAGGTGGGGGCTCAGACCCAACAGCATATTATTCTTGGAAAAGACTTGCCCTGGGTCCTGGGCCTCCTCAAAGCTTAATCAGTTTAAGCCAATGCTTCCCAAGAGGCCCACCTTCTCCACCTGCCTATCTAAAATTCATCATATTTGAGCTTTTCTAGGAGTACAAGCGGCCATTTGAAAATACATATCTTCTGATTGTGTCAGAATTACCTGGGACATTTTTTAAATTTGAAGGTTCCCAGGCCCCATACTAGACCTAAAGAATCAATAGCACAGAGTTGAAAGGAGCATGTCTGCTCTCTATGACAAGCCCTCTCCATGACTCCTGATGCACACTGTCCCCAGAAGGCACACTCTGTGACTGGAGATCAAAGGAAGCTCAAGACCGGGGCAGCCCCCAGCACCTACCAGTGAAGTCAGGCCTTGGAGGGGGCCCAAGCATACAGGAGCCCATGCAAGGAGAGGTGGGCCAGGTGCTCCAGGGCCTTGGAGAGTCTTTTCATTAGGAATAGTGACTAATAGAAGGTAAGAGGAAGAAAAGGGAGATCAAAATGGAAGAAATACCAGGTTAAGAGAAAGGTTCCAGACATGAGGGCCCAGGAGGGCTAAACTTTGAACATTCCACACCCCCAGTTTTGTTTAGAGGCAGCTCCAAGCCTTGATGTAGTGAAGACTCAGTTTAGACTCTGAATTCAGTCCAAAAGGCCAGCTCTGATGAAGACTCCCAGGAAACATAAGGAGAGAAAAAAAAAATTTTTTTATTTTTTAATTTTTTTTAATTTTGTGGGTACATAGTAGGTGTATATATTTATGGGGTATATATTTATGAGATGTTTTGATGTAGGCATGCAATATGAAATAAGCATATCCAATTACATTCTTTATTTTAAAATAAACAAGTAAGTTATTAGTGACTCTAGTCATCCTATTGTGCTATCAAATAGTAGGTCTTATTTGTTCTTTCTGGGTGTTTTTTTTTTTTTTTTTTGTATGTACCCATTAACCATCCCCACCTCCCCGCAACAGAAAATTTTAAAACCAAAAAGAGTGATCCTATAAATATGATCTAGAATGATTACATAAATAAGAATGAAAGTGGCCATGGAAAAAGTCAGATAGAAGATCCAAAGTCAACCACATTTTCACTTACAAAATATGTTTGGAGGAAGAAACTCTGTGTCTGCATGTTCTCCTGGCCAGGTGGTACAGGAAGCAGGGAGACAGAGGGAGAAGGTTCTAGGCTGTAGGCCTGGCCATTCTGCCATTACCTATTGTGGGGTACCTTATAAAACAAACAAACAAACAAAAAACCTCAGCCAGAAATAGCCTAAGAGTATATATACTTTACTCACTTTCTTCGCTGTTGGTGTCATGGATTAGTCAATGATGCTTTAATGCAAAATAGTTTAAAGCAACCAGGTTCTATATGTAAACCTTTCCCAATCTTTTCAATTGTCCTTCAACTGAAAATTGTTTTCAAAGAAGGCTTTAACCTGGTAACTCTTTCCTTGGCTCCTTCTGTTCCTGAGCATCCTGTGAACATGTAGGCCATTCCCATATTGATGATTTTTAAGTTAAAAATATTGTCTTTCAGGAAAGGCCTAGTGAATTTGGGAAATATGGTAAACAAGGTAGAATCCAGTTTATTGGGATGATTTTTGGATGCCAGAACACTTTCAACCTTCACTTATCATTGCTATTGCACAAACAAGATTGGGCTGGCCTAGCAAGTCTTACCCAGGTTTTGCAACACATTTACAAGTACAAATCTGTGTGGCAAAGAGTACTTTTTGTACTTTGGGCAGTTTTGATAACAAGCGGAGGTAGGAGGAACTCAATTTAGCCCAATCTGTAGCGCCTTCGCAAAGCTCTTGCTCTCTGCCTTAACCTTCCCCACATTCAAGATAAGATAGAAAAAGAAAAGAAAGAAATATGTACCTTCTACAGGGCTTTCAGAAGATAGACTGCAGAGTTACAGAATGCCTGATGAGAAGCACAATTCTTTTCTCACTGGCTTGCTGCTAAGAATGATCCATTGTTCATTTTGTTGGAAGATATGAGATACTTTCGACTACATCAGATCTATTTAATAAATGACCTTTTCAGTGATTTCAGCAGTAGATACCCCTAAAGCATTACGAGACATCTTCGATAAACATTCTTTTCTCCCTAAATCAGTTTTTAGAGTACTTTATGTATCTGTTAGACATCACCAGTTTCATAAAAGTATGAAACATCAGTGATCCAGCTGGTTAGAACCATCATCAGTACTTCACTTTCGATGAATTATTTTTTAGTCCCTTTGTATTCTTTTTATTCCCCTCCTCAAAGGAACTTTTGCATGATAGGTACTCAGCAGATGAAGGAATGCCCTATATGGTAGCCTAGTTGAACATGGCGTGTCAATGAAGTATTTAAGATGATTCAGAGAGCTCTCTCCGGATGGCATGCTCAAGATAGGTGAGGTCCTTGGTATAACGGAGATCCTAACCTACATCTAATGTGGAGAGGGTAACATGGGACCATGGAGAGGGTAACATAGGACCCTGAGGCACCAAGACGTAGACCGCACTCCATGACCATGCTGCCTGTTGACATGCTGGGACAGGGAGAACCTAAAAACTCCATGTTCTCGACTGGGCACGGTGGCTCACAGCTGTAATCCCAGCACTTTGGGAGGCCGAGGCGGGCAGATCATCTGAGGTCAGGAGTTCGAGACCAGCCTGGACAACCTCGTGAAATTCCTTCTGTACTAAAAATACAAAAATTAGCTAGGTGTGGTGGTGGGCGCCTGTAATCCCAGTTACTCGGGAGACTGAGGCATGAGAATGACTTGAACCTGGGAGGTGAATGTTGCAGTGAGCCACGATCATACCACTGCACTCTAACCTGAGTGACAGAGTGAGACTCTGTCTCAAAAGAAAAACAAAAACAAAAACAAAATATTCCATGTTCTTCTCTCTTGAGATCACTGTAGAATTAGTTCTATTTTTTCCTAGATTTTTAACATATAGCATTGTTTTCTCTGAAATTTTATTTATTTTATTATGTATTCATGTTTATATTTTATAGTTTTTTTCATTCAGGCACGAATGAACTCATTTATTCAACAGATAAATATATAATGTACCTACCATGCTATGAGATGGAAGACCTGTTCATAACAACTGAAGGTATATTTGATTCATGTGGTAGTCTAGACCCATGTTTGTATCTATGCATGAGCTATTTGTTTGCATATTTATTTAGTTGCTTAGTTGTCTATATGGGAATTCATAGTTGGCTTGAGGGCAGAAGCTGTTGTTCTACTTATCTCCGTATCCTAAGATCGCGTAGATAGTAGGTGATTAATAAATGTTGAAATAATGTTGAACAAATTGCACCAACTTCCTTAATGCAATTGACACAAATTGTAATGAAAATGTATATCCCATCAGTATCGAATTCAAAGCATCAGGGAAAATCTTGCAGAAGAAATCGGGAAAGATATTAAGATGTAGTTAGTGCAAATTTAGGCTGTAAATCAGACTCTGAGCTTCCTGATAGCCAGGGTAGAAGGAAATTTTGCCAAGGTACACTGAAAACAGCGACTGTAAACTTAGAGATGTTAGGTCCTATATTTTTATTTTATTTTGTTTTATTTTATTTTGCTTCATTTTATTTTTTTTTATTTTGAGACAGAGTCTCCCTCTGTCACTTAGGCTAGAGTGCAATGGTGCAGTCTCTTGGCTCACTGCAGCCTCCACCTCCTGGGTTCAAGTGATTCTCCTGCCTCAGCCTCCCGATTAGCTGGGATTACAGGCACATGCCACCACGCCTGGCGAATTTTTGTATTTTTAGTAGAGACAGGATTTCACCATGTTGCCCAGGCTGGTCTCGAACTCCTGACCTCATGATCAGCCCACCTCAGCCTCCCATATTAATAGATTTTTATTATTATTTTACTACATTAGAGGCCTTTTCCATTTATAATTACACATTTTTCTTGGGATAATAAATATTGATTCCACATACTACCTTTTTTTTTTTACATACACTGGGTACTTGTAGTAAAAAGGAAAGCATCGAATAATCTTATGAAAAAATAAAAGTTCATCTTTCTGAAAGTGAAACCTCCTTAGCCTTTTTTATTTAGAAATGATTAAATTCCTTCCCTGTTTGAGATTATAAACTGTACATTTAACCTGTGCCTAAAGCAAACCAAAAGCCTACCCCAAAGTCCTACCAATGAAAAATACCTAAGAACAAGATCAAAATACATGGAATGGTTGATTGACCCCTAGAGTAGACGTGGGTATTACGTATAAGAAATTTTCCTCCAACAGTGATTGACGTACAGTAACTCCTGAGAAAATACACTTAGAACCATTTATGAATGCTCAAATGAGGAAAATATCTCAACATTTCAATGAACAAAGAGCTCTGGTTGCTAATTAAGAACTGACAGTAGAGGTTTTTGATTTTTCTTCTTTCTTTTTCTTTTTCTTTTTTTTTTTTGAGATGGAGTCTCGCTGTCCCCCAGGCTGGGGTGCAGGGGCGCGATCTTGGCTCACTGCAGGCGCCCGCCACCGCGCCCGGCTATTTTTTTTTTTTGCATTTTAGTAGAGACGGGGTTTCACCGTGTTAGCCAGGATGGTCTTGATCTCCTGACCTCGTGATCCGCCCGCCTCAGCCTCCCAAAGTGCTGGGATTACAGGCGTGAGCCACCGCGCCCGGCTGTGGTTTTTGATTTTTTTCTCCAAGATCATTTAATGTTCAGGTGATCCTAGGGAGGTCACAAACCCTGTGAAGCCTCAGGTTCTTAACCTGCAGAATGAGAATCATAATACCTGCCTCCTAAGAAATCAATGCAGATCAATGAGATTATGCACATGGACAAAGTTTACAAACTATAAAGTTATAATTTTGGTCCCATATAGATTCTAGCATTGACAGCAGTTAAATTTGAGTTGGGAAGTAGTCGATTTTTTGCAACCATGCATATATGATTAGTCAAATTCATATAAGTGTAACTAATTTCATCTGCTGCTGAGATCCACTTAATTTTTTTGCTCCATAAATGTACACAATTTAAAAATGTATTGAGTTCAGTGGCTCAAATGAATCTGCCTTGCAATACTTACTACACAACTTGATTTTATATTTTAAAAGCTTGCCTTCTGTAAGAAGCATGAATTCACAGTGTCTCTCCGTAGATTTAATACCTATTTATGTGCAATCATCATGCGGGATAGATAGTCTTATGTGTCATGCAGTTCTACTTCTTTTTCCAGCATATTCTTTTCTTGGCTTTATTTACACTTGGTCTGAATAAGCACATTTAGATAGCTTAATGGTGCAAGTGATTACACCATGCTTTTGAGCTTTTATGAGGAAAATTGAAGTACATAATTATACTTTTGCACAAACTGGTTTGACTGTCCTCAAAACAAAACAAAAGAAAAACCCTGACTCTACTAATTTTTCAAATGGCTGCACCAGCATGTTTAGAAGCTATCAATCAGCAGCAATCACATTTCAGATAAACCTCAAGGCTAAGATGTCACCAAGGCGAATAGGAGAAAATGATGGGCTCCAGTGGACACGCAAAAACAAACTTTTTAAACGAAGACAAAGACCACAGAGTCCCCGATCCATTCCCTGGGGCTACACCGTGAAAGGATGGATGCTGGTGAGAGTTGGAGAAATACTACAAAAGGAACCAAACTGTCCCTTCCGGTCTGCCAGGCTGGCACACAGACAGGGAAAGGGAGCAGTTGCCAGCGGAGCAGAGGAACAAGCGGGGACAGAGCATGAACGGCTTGAGAGCGTCCAGTGGCCGGAAGACAGGGAAATAAGGAACTTCCTTATCCTGACAACATCTGAACCGCCCCCACCGCTATAGGGGGAACAAGTCCAGCAGACATGGTATCTGAACACCGCGGGCTATGAACCTTGGCCAAGCCACTTTCCCTCCGGAGCACCTGCTGATCTCTTTTCTTGACAACTCCCTCTTAAAGCAGGGGGTAGATGGCCCAACACTCTCCTGAGTCCTTGTCTCATTCCTTCATTCTCTTCCAGCTAAGGAGCAACTGCTGGGATTGCAAAGGCTTATTTATTTATTTTTATTTCATTTTATTTAATTGCTTGTGTCCAGCAAAAAAAAAAACAAAAAACAAAAAACCCTACTCTTCTATATGAAAAAAAAACCCTAAATATGGCTGGGAGCAGTGGCTCACCCCTGTAATCCCAGCACCTTGGGAGGCCGAGGCGGGTGGATCATGGTGAAACCCCCTCTCTACTAAAAATACAAAAATTACCCGGGTGTGGTGACACACGCCTGTAATCCCAGCTACTCAGGAGGCTGAGGCAGGATAATTGCTTGAACCCGGGAGGCGGAGGTCGCAGTGAACCAAGATTGCACCACTGCACTCCAGCCTGGGCAACAGAGTGAAACTCAGTCTCAAAAACAAACAAACAAACAAACAAACAAAAAAACTAAACTAAATATGGAATATCTCTTTCTGCATATACAAATAAAGTGTGTGACTTCTGGAGCCAGTTCCTTTCACATGTATGAAGAGGGGCAGAGATTAGTAATAGTGCTTAAACATGCTTGCAGCCTAGTGCCAGGGTGTACATATTCACATTTTTTTATTTCTTAATTTGAGTAATGCCTTTTAAGCCACATGAGGTATTTCTTTGACAATAACAAAAGGGAAAAATATATGTCATTTATGATGTTTCACACAATCTCAGTATCAGCATTTATAAAGATCACAAGTTTACAAATGGCTAATAGAGATTCCCAAGACATTACCTGATAATAAGAGTACTTACCTGTGACTCTTCAACAATATTCACTGTTACAACAATATTCACTATTTTAAATTCCAGAAGTCATTGAAGTGCTAATTTTATTATAATAATACTCAGTCAAGGTATTAGCAGGGTAGCGATAACAGTACTCATGGATATTCTATTCGTCCTTCTATTTCTTCCAGCCTCCTTGCAGTTAGACAGGGTCGCATAACTGTTTCTGGCCAATGGATGTGAAAGGAAATGAAATGCGTCACTTCCAGGCCAAGGCATGGAAAAACCTTGAGCAATTCTCTAGTTCTTTACATCTGCGAGGTTGACAGGAGTGTATGAGATAATAGAGACTTTAGATTGAAGCAACCTCCATTGCAAATCACTGCATTGGGCAGTGTTTCCCAGACCCATAGTGGACATTACCTGAGTGAGAAATAAGCTTTTACTGTATTTAAAACACCCCTGATCATCCTGGCTAACCCGGTGAAACCCCGTCTCTACTAAAAAAATACAAAAAACTAGCCGGGCAAGATGGCGGGCGCCTGTAGTCCCAGCTACTCGGGAGGCTGAGGCAGGAGAATGGCGTGAACCCGGGAGGCGGAGCTTGCAGTGAGCTGAGATCCGGCCATTGCACTCCAGCCTGGGCGACAGAGCGAGACTCCGTCTCAAAAAATAAAAATAAAAATAAAAATAAAGTAAAACACCCCTGAAATTTAGGAGCTGTTATTTACTGTAGCAAGCGTAGACTGTCCTAACACAGAGAAGAATGGGTTTCAGTTTTGAGAGCTAACCAAAAACCTAGTTAGACTCTTATACATTTCAACCTTTTAATGAAAGGCTTAGTAGCATATATCAAGAATTGGCAGACTTTTTCTACAAAGGACCAGAAAGTCAATATTTTAAGGTTTTGTAGGCCAGATAATCCCTCTCATAACTACTCCACTCTGCCATTACAGCATGCAAGCAGCCATGATAATTCATAAAGTAATGATCATGGGTGTGCTTCAATAATTTTGTATTTATGAAAACAGGTAACAAGCAGAATTAGATGCACAGGCCACAGCTCACTTTCCCCCTGTGATAGAGCATCACTGTTAAATGTAATCATCTTGGCCAGGCATGTTGGCTCAGGCTTGTAATCCCAGCACTTTGGGAGGCTGAGGCACGCAGATAAATTGAGGCCAGGAGTTCAAGACCAGTGTGGCCAACATGGTGAAACCCTGTCTCTATTAAAAATACAAAAAATTAGCTAGGCGGGGTGGCAGGTACCTGTAATCCCACTTATTAGGGAGGTTGAGGCAGGAGAATCGCTTGAAGCCGGGAGGTGGAAGTTGCAGTGAGATGAGATTGCGCCACTGCACTCCAGCCCAACAAGAGTGAAACTACGTCTCAAAAAAAAAAAAAGAAAACAGTAATCTTGAATACTTAGTGCTCTAGTTTCTCAGGGCTGCTATAACAAAATGCCATTGGATTGCTTAAAACAACAAATATATATATAATTATACATTTATTATATTATTAATATATTATAATAATAAATTATAATGCATTCATTAAATATAATAAATGTATAATTATATAGTAAATATAATAAATTATATACAAATTATTATATTATCAATATATAACATATTATATTATCAATATATAACATATTAATAGCATAATAAAATATATAATACACACATATACATGTATAATATATAAATACATGTATTTACTTTTTCTCATACTTCTAGAGGCTGTAAGTTCAAAATCAAGGTGTTGGCAGAGTTGGTTCCTTCTGGGAGTTCAGGGAGGCCGTCTGTTCCATGCCGCCAGCCTCACTTCTGATTGTTGCCAGCCACCCTTGTCTTGTGGCATCATCACCCCAATCTCTGCCTTGTGTTTCCATGGCCGCCTTCTCCCTGTGTCTCTCCCTTCTTTACAAGGATACCACTCATGTTGCATTAAGGGTCCACCTTTTTCTCCAGGATGATTTCATCTTAACTCATTATATCTGCAACAACCCTATTTTGAAATAAGGTCATATTCTGAGGTACTGTGGGTTAGGAATACCCCCAGGACTCCTATCTGTTGAACAACAGATCATTTTGGGGTACACAATTCAATTCATAATGCTTGGCTTCTTAAAAAACATAAGCATATTTCATTTGGTAAATTGACAACAATGCAATTGAGTTTTATTTTTTTATTTCAATAGCTTTTGGGGTACATGTGGGTTTTTTGTTACATGGATGAATTACATAGTGGTGAATTCTGATATTTTAATGCACCAGTCACCCAAATATTGCACATTGTATCTAATGTGCAGTTTTTATCCCTAACCCCCCTTCCAGTCTCCCCCTTCTGAATGCCTAAAGTCCATTATATCACTCTGTATGCCTTTGCGTACTCATAGCTAAGCTCCCACTTACAGGCGAGAACATACGGTTTTCGGTTTTCGACTCCTCTGTTATGCAAGTGAATTTTAAATAAGCTCATGGGCCGTGGCTTTGTTCAGAGAGGTCAATTCAATTACCTTGATGACGAGACTGAATTGTTCAGGTATCTAAGAGCAGTGAAAAGAAAAACTGAGTTCATAAATGAAATAACACATAGAACTTGGTAATGCACATTTACAATTCAGTATTATTGTTCAGTCTTCTACCTTTTCTAAATCATCGATTGCTGCTTTTGATGAGAAAATTAAATTTGATTTACATATTTTAAGTTATTTCTTAAGACTATTATTAAAGCATGGGACAGATGAAATGATTATTTCTTAGAATCTGAATGCGGGCATCTATAACAATTTTTTGAAAAAAAAAAAAACCCACAATTTCCTTGGCAGGTTTTGGAACCTTGAAATGTGAAAAAGCAGCACACAGGTGAGCAATCAAACAGGTGCTTTAGACAGTACACATGAGTAGTTCAGAGGAAGGAGAGAGCACCGGGCCAGCAGGGCTCCTTCCTCGAGAAGGAGGCACCTGAGCTGTCCTCAGAAGGTGGCCAGGATTTGGATAGTCTAGCCAGAGAGCATCTGATGTGAGCAAAGGCAGGAAATGACGTATTTGTGGGGAGGATCAGAGATAGCAGGAACATGTAGGAGAAAACAGGAGTTGTTATTGCAGAGTGATTGAAACTGATATGAAAGACCTTGAATGTCAGCCTAAGAAGAGTTCAGACATTACATAGGTGAACAAGAGGTTTCTGAGCAAATTGTATAATCAAAGCTGTGTGGCACCGTATACAGGATAAAAGAGGCAATGGATTGATGAAGGCTTATTGCAATAATCTAGTCATTACAAAAAGAGGTGCTCAGCAACATGGCAGAGTGATGGGGTAGCATTAAATGAGTAGGACTGGATCAAAAGAAGTTTGATGATCTTGGTGACTGGAGTTATGAGACAGGGAAAATCATGAAGGAGAAAAAGATAACCCAGTGTAGCAACAAGAGTGAGGGAAAAGAGGAAGAAGGCAGACATAAATACAAGGAAGGATCACAGGTCAAATTCCAGCTAATTACAATTAGAGTGAAGACTAATTCATCAATTCTATTTGAATTAATCAAGATAGAATAAGGGGCCGGGCGCGGTGACTCACTCCTGAAATCCCAGCACTTTGGGAGACCGAAGCAGGCAGATCACCTAAGCTCATGAGTTCAAGACCAGGCTGGTCAACATGGTGAAACCCCATTTCTATTAAAAATACAAAAATTAGCTGAGCATGGTGTCGGGTGCTTGTAATCCCAGCTACTTGGGAGGCTGGGGAGGGAGAATCTCTTGAACCCAGGAGGCAGAGTTTGCAGTGAGCTAAGATTGCGCCACTGCACTCCTGCCTAGACACGAGCAAAACTCTGTCTCGAAAGAAAAAAATAAAAGATAGAATAAGGTATCCATGTTTACAAATAAACACCCGTATTTCAATAGCTTAACACAACCAAGATTTATTATGTGTTCATGCTATGTATCCAGTGCTTATTAGACAGGAACTCTGTTCCACTGATTCATTCAGGTGGATCCAGGATAATGAGTATTCCACCACGTTGTGATGCTGCCACCTCAACATGGAGCTGCATGAGGGCGTGTGCAACTCACATCACTCTTAACTGCATCTAGCCCATTTGCCAGAACTAGTCACATAGCCCCAGCCCAATTGCAAGAGAGGTAATTGGAAAATTGGTAATTTTAACAGGTAGGGGAAGCTCATGAACTATCTGGTCAATTAGACCTGACCTGGGGAAAGAAGAGAAATTAGAAATTGGTTGAGTAATCAGATATGAACTAAGGAAGGAGGAAAAGTTCCAAGTTGTTTGAAAGCTTGGCATTTTGACATCACATTGTCCTGGACTTTCTTCCATCTGGAAGAGACAAAGGACTCATTATTTGAGAGAGAAACCAATAGTTCTAGGGCGTGCTGATACTTTACCAAGGTGCAGGAAGACATGGACCCACATGGCAAGGTTTGCAGAAGGAGTAATGAAAAAAAAAAAAGTTTATTTTTCCTTGTACTCTATAAAGTCTATCTCATTCAATAAGTCTATACATGTAAATATCTCTGTGACACTAATAAATATGTCATAGGTTGGTAAATTTGATTTACATTCTAAATAAAAATTCTGATATAATACTGAATCCTTGCAAATTATTTTCATTGGTGATTGATTTGATGGGTGATTATGTTTTTAGGAATTTAAAGTGTGTGTAATCAGATATCCATTAATTAAAAACTATTTAATTGAGTGCCTATAGTTGAGTATCCACAGTACCTATAAAAAATCTTTATGCTACTTTTTCAAGGCTTTTACACATGAGAGAAAGAAGCAGACAAATAACTAATCTTAAGACAGTGTGACAAGTGCTATAAAAGGAATGTAAATGGTAATATTAGATCAGAGAGTAAGGTTACTTTACCTCCCTTCTGTGGAAAGATCCAGAAGGCCTCCCTAGAAGGTGAAACTTAATCTGATGTTTGATGTTTTTATTTAACCATTAACCAGAATGGGTTGAAAAAGGGTGAAGGTTATTCTTGGAAGCAAAGCAATTTAGCCCAAAGTCATGCAAGAGAAGAACCCAACTTCTCAGAGAGCTGTAAATATACCAGCTTGGTAAGAGTACTGGGTAATATTCAGTGGTGATGGGGAATGAGACTGGAGGTATTCAGAACATAGATTGGAAATAGACCTGTGTGTCATGTTAAGGAATCTGGAGAATCTTTTAAGCCATTGAGAGTAAAATAAAAGGATTATCGCTTTTGTGTTTATATATATATGTTTTAAAAATAGTACAATATTTTTTAAAAGCTTTTATATTGTCACTATCTAGAGAGAATTACCAAATATATTCTGGAGTATTTTCTTCCATTATTTACATATTTATACATTTTTATCCTACTTCAATTTGCATATTCTACATTTTTTACTTACTATTATACTGTATCTTCCAGCATCATTGAATACTTTTTGCCAACATGATTTCTAATGCGTGACCAATATTACAACAAATGACTCTACTAATTTTGTTTAACCTTTCCTTTACTGCTAACAATTAGGTTGTTCCAAATGCTTTGCATAAGCATCCATGTATAAAAATCTTTTTAAGCAAAAGTCCATTTTTATGCCTTTAAGACAGAGTTCAGGCTGGGTGCAGTGACTCATGTCTGTAATCATAGCACTTTGGGAGGCTAAGGTGGGAGGATCACTTGAGCCCAGAAGTTCGAGACCAGCCTGGGCAACATGGCAAACCCAATCTCTACCAAAAAAAAAAAAAAAAAAAAAGGCAAAATTAGCCAGATGTGGTGGAGTTTACCTGTAGTCCCAGCTACTTAGGAGGCTGAGGTGAGAGAATCACCTGAGCCCGGGGAATTTGAGGCTACTTGAGCCGTGATAGCAGCACTGCACTCCAGCCTAAATGACAGAGTGAGACCCTGTCTAAGGAAGGAAGGAAGGAAGGAAGGAAGGAAAGAAGGAAGGAAGGACGGAAGGAAGGGAATTGCTATGTCAAAATGAGTAAATTCTTTTAAAACTATGTTTTACTAATTTCTAAATGTAATTCCACAAAAATTTTGGTTATTTATACCTTTCTCTCTTGCCTCAGTAGCAGTGTAAATATTCTCTTTCTTTGTAGGCTTATCGGTGAGACAAACTATTTGCTTTTATTAAAAAAGCTTGTTAGATTTTTTAATAAAGTAAGTTTTTAATGGACATTCTAAGAAATAATCTTTGTTAAATAAAATTTGATTTTTTAAATAAAAGTATTTTTAAATAAAAGTCCAATGAAAAATTGTTGAGGAATATATACAAATGCAAGGAAGAAGAATTAAATAATTTTAATTATATTTCCTATATCTAAGGACTGGCAACATATTGGTATTTAGCCCTCCAGTCTTCAAACTCTCTCTCATTAAATACGTTTAACAAAATTGAGACCTTTATTTTGCCTTTTTCATATAATGTAGAGCAAGTGTTGTATGAGATCATTAATTAGTCTTCAAAATATCACTTGTAAGGGCTGCATAACATCTTATATGAATGGACCATTTTAAATAACCATTTCTGTATTATTGGCTAGTTGGTTTGGTTCTAATTTTTCATCTTCACATTAACATCTTTGTGCATACTTCTCATTAATTCCTTGAGATAAATTGCTAAAATGGAAATGTTGAGTAAAAAGATTTGAACATGTTTTATGACTTTTAATTCATTTTGTCAAATGGCTTTTCAAAAAAATACTCACAAGCGGAATGAGAGGTATTGTTTCACAACATTCAGATCTTATTCATATTTAAAATTTTCCTATTTGACAAGTAACAATTTTTTAATTCTAATTTTATTATATATAATATTAAATAGCATTTTAGGTCTTTCTGAGCAATGTTTATTTGGTCATATTTTGAGGATTTAGTGCCTTTTTTTTTTTTGCTGTTCAGTCTTTCTGAAAACCACTATGATTATTAACCACTTATCTGTAATAGTTATTCACAGTGCTTGTTTACCCTGTATTTCAAACTGCTGAGTTATTAGACTTTACATGTGTCTTAGTTGGCTATCATATATCTTTGAGTAAATTTTTTAGGAAGCATTCAGGGGTACTTTCTGAGCCTTTACATATATACAATATCCCTTCTGTTGCTATCACATGTGAATAACACTTAGCAGGATACAGAATTCTTAGACTGCAATCTTTTCCCTCACAAATGTGTGACTATTGTTGTTTGATATACAGAATAATGGAGACAAAGTCTGACGCTAGCCTTTGTATGTGTGATGGTTAATTTTATGTGTCAACTTGACTGGGCCACAGACTACCCATTTATTTGGTCAACTCTTATTCTGGGTGTTTCTGTGAGGGGGATTTTGGATGCAATTAACATTTAAATCACTAAACTGACTTGTTGCAAAATTTACACTTCCTTTTGTGGGTGAGCCTTATCCAAGCACTTGATGGCCTGATTGGAACCCCCAAAATTTCCCTGAGTGATGGAGAGAATTCCTCCTGTGTGGTGGCCTCTAAACTGAGACAGTGGTTTTTTCCTGCCTTTGTACTTGAACTAAAGTATGTCTCTTCCTGGGACTCACACCTGCCAGTCTTCAGTTCATACTGGAACTTAAACCATTGGCTCTCCTGATTCTCCAGTCCACTGACTCAATTTCTTATAATAAATCCCTTTACACACATACACACGCACACACGCACATGCACACACACACATCCTATTGAGAAACCAAAGATAGTATGTTACCATTACCTAGGTTTTTTCTTCTGCTTTCATGCTTATAGAATTTATTTTCTCTATCTGTGAAATTTAAAAAAAAATGTGTACTATTACCTAGGAATGGATTGCTTATAATCATCATATTTGGAACTCAGAATGGTTCGAATGGGTGGGAAGTTGCAGGACCTCCTGCGTGAAAGCTATTCTCTCTGTGGAGTGCAGTGAGGGAAGTCATTCACTAGGAGAAAGGAGGTGGTAAATTTTGTGACTTGATGCTGCATCTTTAGAGTTCACATCCGTGTTCTCTGTTCCTGTTTACAATGCTACTTTTCTAGCTTAGTATTGGTCTTCCACTGCTTTGATTCAGATGTGATCTAGGTCCAGCTCTCTAATCTGAACCCCTCGCCCTTTGTGTTTAGCAATCATTTTTCGTATACATTCACGTGCTGCATAACAATGCTTTGATCAATGATGGACCACATATATGACTATTGTCTCATAAGATTACAATGGAACTAAGAAATTCCTATCACCCAGTGACATCATAGCCGTTATAAAGTCATAACACAACACATGATTTCTATGTTTAGTATGTTTTGATGCACACATGCTTAACACTGATTACAACTGCCTATCCTATTCAGTATAGCAACATATTGTACAACATCTTTGTAGCCCAGGAGAAATAAGCTGTACCATCTAGCCTAGG
This sequence comes from Theropithecus gelada, assembly GCF_003255815.1. Classification (NCBI taxonomy): domain Eukaryota; kingdom Metazoa; phylum Chordata; class Mammalia; order Primates; family Cercopithecidae; genus Theropithecus; species Theropithecus gelada. The sequence continues at coordinate 14,939,892 of NC_037671.1, forward strand.
TGTGTAGTAGACTCTACCATCTAGACTTATGTAAGTACACTCTATGATGTTTGCACAATGACAGAATTGCCCAGTGGCATATTTCTTAGAACGTATTCCCTTCCGTTAAGTGACACCTGACTTTTTGTGTCTTTTTTACCCAGACTTGGATTTGAGCACAGAAATTATCTTGTATGCACCTTTCACTTAGTCGGCTATTAGTTATATTTGTTCTCTGATTTAAATTAAAAATAAATTGTTATATACATATATGTATATATACATATAATACAGTATTATTCTGACTTAAAGAAAAGATAGAAATCCTGCCATTTGGAACAACATGGATGGACATGAAGGACGTTATTACTTTAAGTGAAATAAGCCAGACACAGAAAGAAAAATACTGCACGGTTTCACTTATATATGGAATCTAAAAAAGTCAGATTCATAAAAGCAGAGTGAAATGTTGGTTACCAAGAACTGGGGGTTGGGACAAATGTGGCGATGTTGGTCAAAGGGTGTTAAGGTTTTGTTATGCACAATGAGTAAGTACTGGGAAATGTAATAGTGTACAGCCTGGTGACTATAGTTAATAATAATGTATTGTATATCTGAAATTTCCTAAGAGAGTTCATCTTTAGTGTTCTCAACACACACACACAAAAGCATAACTACGTGAGATGATGAATATGTTCATTAGTTTGATTGTCGTAATCATTTCACAATGTATGTGTACACCAAAACATCATGTTGTACATCTTAAATATACACAAATATTTTTTGTCAAGTATACTTTAATCAAGCTGGAAAAAAATAAATTAAAAAGGCTATTGAATTTTCTCTCATCGCAAAAATACACAGTACATATTTTTAAATCTCTAACTCCTTTGGATCACTATTGATAATAATCAAATTCCTGTCTTAGGCTGGCCATCAGGCTTTGTCCTTTTAAAAAACTGTATATAAGCAAATAGGTATATAGAATTGTCATAGGCAAAGAGACAAAATTGCACAAAAATAAAAATCTTATTGAAAAGTGTACCTATCTTAATGCAAATGTTTTCCAAGTGATTTTGTCAGAGATTAAGAGAGAACACAAGTGGCTCAATGCTACTAAAATTCCATAGTTGAAGATTTCTGCGTAATTGCCTACAACTTCATTCAACAATAAATATTTAGTAAGACCTATTATGTGTCAGGCATTGTGGCATAGGAGACTTGTCAGTGATCATATCCACATAGATTTTTCAATTTATGGCACCAAACCCTGCTACCTGCATAATACACAATAAAAAGCACGTATTGCTCAATGTAATTTAGTATTCTATCATTCACAATAGAACTACCGCTTTACATAGATGACATTATGCTTCATGATTACTAGAGAATTAAGTGGTTACAATCAATATAACTCTTACAGATTTAAAACACACTTCGTAGCCTATCTCTTCTCACGGTTGGGGTTGTTTTTGTAACTCATATCTCTTATGTTCTGCACAGTGTGATCCATACACTGGTATTTGCACACATCTATACATAGCCACATTCCCCAGAAAATAACCTGGAGTCCTAAATAATTCTATAGAGAATTCTGGGAGCTCCTGTTTACCCACAATGCCCTATGTTCCAGGAATGTTGGTTTTTATGGTTCTTCATATTTACTGAGCTTATTTTCTTCTGTCCAATTTCCACCTCACTGCTGAGGCTGTTAGGCAGCACCTAGCTGTTTCCCACCCATTTACTTTTGTTCATGCATCAGTTACTTAACCAGTCAGTTAACAAATATTTCCCACAAGCCATGGACCACAAAACTGGATCTAGAGACACGTACAAGGCTTACTCTTCGCTCACGAGAACGTCATTGTTCAGTACCATCCAGGAAGATTATTCTCTTGTGTCCTGGATGCCATGCCTGAATGTTGGTGTCCCCCCCAAATTGCTATGCTGAAACCCAACTCCTAAGGTGATAGCATTAAGAGGTAGGGTCTTTGGGGGGGGGGGGTGATTAGGTCATGAGGGCTCTGCCCTCATTCATGGCATCAATGCCCTTATAAAAGAGGCCTGAGAGAACCTATTTGTCTCTTCCACTATGTGAACACACATAGAGGGCACCGTCGACGAGGACTGGGCACTCGCCAGACATTGAATCTGCCAGCACCTTGATCTTGAACTTCTCAGCCTCCAGAACTGTGAGGACTACATTTCTGTTGTTTATAAATTGCGCAGCCTAAATAAAGTATTTTATTATAGCAGCCCAAACAGACCAAGACACTGGATATCAATGGGCCTGAAGCAATGGATGATCCAATCACTGAAAAATTGCCTCTGACATCTATAGCAATAACTCCATGCTGTAAAGAGAGAGGAGACAGTAAATAATGAATTTTTAATTGCTGGAATCTGAGCCTTAGGAGGCAGAGGAAGAAAAGAGTGTAAAAGAAGACAGCTGGTCTTGGTGCTTGGGGAAAGAAAAGGAGAAAAAAAAAATCTGGCATTGCGGAAACACTTATACAAGGTAAAGCAGTCTCTTAATCCTGAGGCTGGAACTCAAAAATAAACAGACAAAACATTGAGCAATACCTCAACACTCTCGTCATTCCTGTTAATAGGCTTATAATAAATCCAGCTGGACCAGCCCAAAGATGATTATTCCAGAAAGAGCAGAGCAGAGCTGCACATGGAAATAAGCCCTCTATCTTCTGATACTCAGTCTCCACATCACTCTAAAACAACTCATGAGAGTAGCCTTTAAGTCCTTCCTGAAAAAGTGGTATGATTTCCATGATAACAAATGGTAAAACAACCCACCTTTATAAAAACAACAACCAAAAACAATTACAACCACCATTTTGTTAGCCTTTCATTAAACATTTGAATTTAAGAGACTTAAAGCAAGAACAGTGCTGAGAGACTACTTGTCCTCAAGTGGAAACTTGTTGGTAACAGACCCTTATTTGATATTTCAGGTAAAATGTAGCTTGAAATCAAGCTGAGGTGAAACATCACAAAAGTAAAAGTCAGAAAGCTTGGAGCTTCATGGTTCCAAAAGCCAACTCAGCCTGCATCACAGTTTGGTCCTTACACTGTGAACTGTGAATTGCATATGGACATATAGAAGCTGGGTCAGAAATATTTTAAATCACGAGTTCTGGCTGCTTATTGGAAATATTGCTAAAGAAGTTACATTCATCTGCTGAAGTAGTCACACCAGAATACCGTAGACTGTGTGGCTTAAGAGAAACTTATTTCTCACTGTTCTGGAGCCTGAAAGTATAAGATTAAGGTTCTGGCTGATTCAGTTTCTAGTGAGGGCTCTCTTCCTGGCTTGCAAGGCCACCTTCTTACTGAGCTCTCACATGGCAAAGAGAGAGAAATAACTCTTTCTATTCCTCTTCTTACAAGGCTACCAATCCTATCAGACTAGGACCCCACCCTTATAACCACATTTAACCTTCACTACATCCTAAAAGCCCTATCTCCAAATACAGTCACATTGGGGGCTAGGGCTTCAACCTATGAATTTGAGTTTGGGGGACATATATCAAGATCCACTACTCATAGATTATTTTAGCCCTGCATGTTTAATCATATTTGTAGGTAGCACTATTGTAAAATACAGAAAAATTATGATAATGAGTTACATTTTACTTGAAATATCTTAGAATCTTAGCAAGTCCTTTTTAATATAAATTGTGGAGGGGTCAGTCACTTAGGTCTGTTTCCGAGAGAAACTTTCTAAGAAATGCTCTATATAAGATTCTTTGGTAACAAAGTAAAATGTTACCTGACTTCTCATTCCAGCATCTTGATTTTTTCCTAGGGCAAAATCTTTTCCCCTTGAAGACTGGAAATATTATCCATGTTGTCTTCCTGAATATTTTCAATGACCTGTGCCCTGCCAGCTCTAGCTTTTCAAGGGTCTACACTCATCCTCAACAGGTAGACTGGTTTTTACAAATGTTTTTTACCATAACTTCATTTCCTGTTTCAAATGTGAAATAGATAAAAAATGAGAAGAGTAGTGACATAGTAAAATTGATAGGACCAATTTCAGAATGTCATTTAGACACTCTAGGAACTATTCTTTTCTCACCATGAGGCCACTTGGTATTAATGTGAGTCATGGGAACAATTTAAGCATTCAAAATCCTCGTAAATTTAAAGAGAAACTTTCTCATCTTAACACATTTGAAAAGAGAAAACACATAAAATATAATCGATTTGGAGTATAATTTTTTGTTCAATTATTATTGCAAACATACAAGTATAAATCAGTTCTTCACAACCCTCCACAATTCCCCTTGGTGCATTCCTCAAAATAACAGCATCTGGGGTTTTTGTTTTGTTTTGTTTTTGCTTTTGTTTTTGTCTCAAGCTCACTTGTTTGGTTATAAACATTTTTACTTTTTTGGACTGAAAGAAAGAAAACATCCTCTGAGAACTATTTTTGTCCTTGACAAATAAGAAAAGGGATTCAGTAAAATACCAACCATAAAAAATCAGTATATTTTCTAAAAAGGATTTATTATAATGTTTTCTGCAATATGAAGACCCCTTTTAAAGAGATTACTACTTGTTCCATGGTAAGAATTTTTATTTTGTAATTAAGCAGTAAACCCTTCAATGTTTTGTGAGGTGGCAATTTTATAGATCTCCTTTTCAATCAAACAACTCGGAAATAATTTCCAGTTCTTTAAAACACACAAAGCAAGATCATATTTTCCACATCTCTAATTTTGATGTTTATAAATATCTTGACTCAGGATAAAAATTCATGACTAACTCATATCCCCAGAGTGTAGTCTTGGTTACAATAATACCATATACTCATCTCCACTTAAATATTTCATTACAGATGACATGAAGTTAAAAATATATCAAATGCAAAATGACAGAGAAAAAATTCGGAAGGGTAACTATGCAAGTCTGAAACTGGGGAGAAGTAGTTGATTTGAAGAAGATGAGGATTATCAGTGAGACTACTGTAGACGCATGAAGTCTTTTTAACTTTCCTTGGAAATAGCTAGGCTCTTCTACCAGCTTTGCAGAGCTCCCAAAACTCAAGGCAGTGATCCAATTTACCATTTCCTAGGTCTTGTTTTAGCCAAGACAAAAGAAAAAATAATGTGTCTAGGATTTGAATTAAGATTTAGGAATTTGGCTGGGTGTGGTGGCTCACACCTGTAATCCCAGCACTTTGGGAGGCCAAGGTGGGTGTATCACTTGAGGTCTGAAGTTCAAGACCAGCTTGGCCAACATGGCAGAAACCCCATCTCTACTAAAAAATACAAAAATTAGCCAGGTGCAGTGTCTGGTGCCTGTAATCCCAGCTACTCAGGAGGCTGAGGCCAGAAGAATTGCTTGAACACAGGAGGTAGAAGTTGCAGTGAGCCAAGCTCATGCCACTGCACTCCATCCTGGGTGACAGTGAGATTCTATTTCCAAAAAAAAAAAAGATTTAGGAATAACAAATTATAAATATAGTAAAATAGAATTGCTGAAATTCTGTAGGGACATAAACTCAACAGGGTGTCACCAAGTATGAGTTGAATTCCAAGTTGATTGTTTGGAAACATTTTCCCACAGCAATAACAATATATGTGGAATTTAAGTTTCAACCCACAAGATATATACGTTGTGTTATTAACAGTTAGTAGAGCCTGATCATCACATGTGCCATTGTTTTACGGGGAAACAAGTTTCACATTTTCAATTCCCAGATGCTTCATGAGCACCTCTTTCCATAGCCCACTTTTTAGTGAGCATACACTCTTCCTCTCCTCCAGCCTCAAAGAAAATCCGAATCCTAATGCATCATTAAAACAGGATCCCAAATCTCCATAGCAGAGGAGAGATGAGACACTGAAGGGATTTAAAGTTGAAACCCATGTTGAAGGGTTTTCAACATGACATATAACTGTCCATTTTAAGGTTGGAAAAATGGACAGTTGGAGGTTGTCCAAAAAGAGGTTGGAAAAAAGAGTATTCCAGGAGGCATACTCTTCATCTCACCTTTACAATTTTCCATTGCTGTGACTGAAATAGAGTCATGAAAGAGAAGATGTTGATAATAGTTATAAGAGAAAGAAGAAATAAAATCCCTGCTTTACATCTACTTCATGTAACCAGATCTGAAAACCTCAGTGACCTCTGTGGATTAAACTGTATTTATAATTGTGGAAATTAGACATGATAATGGAACACTGGTTCTTCCATTTTCCGGAGGCTGTTTTAACACCACGTGAGTAGGGTGTCTAATTTTTCTGAGCTTTGGCTATTTTATTCATACAAGCCATGCTGACCAAATGCCTTACTGTGTTAACTAGAATGGCTTCAGTTAAATAGCAACGGTAGAGGAAAAAAATAAATTAATGCCTCTTCTCAGCAGTGACCTGACATTACACTTCCTGTCTTTTCTAAACTCTCCTGTAAAATATATACAATATTAAAATTTAAAATCCTGACATTTATAATTCTTCTGGTAATTTATTTCTTCCCTCTGGTGGCTTAATCACTGCAGGCCTGGATTTTCTCATTTGTAAAATAAAGGAATTATATCAAATAATACCCGAGGGTTTTTTAAAATAAAAAAGTCCATAATACTACTTAAGTTTATGCTGGGATTGAACAAATATGTAAATATAATGTGGACAATGATGGGTTTTTCACTTTTGGAGAAAAGAAGTTACAAATAAGGAAAGTGGGGAGAATAGAATGAACTGTGTGGTATCGTATTAAAACTAAAGGTATTAGTATGAATTCATGGTTCACGTATATATGCATATATACACATATATTTACATATGTATATATGTGTATATACCCATATATTTACATATGTGTATATGTGTATATACACATATATACACATGCGTGTATATATATATATATACAGATAAACAAAGATATATAGATATGTGCCTATGCACAGATTAATATACAAACATATATTTCCTAGCTCTGTCTGCTGGAAAAAACCTAGAAACAATGACAACCCAGTAGCAATTAGCATACCTAGAGCCAAGATATTGGTTCTAAATATGATTCCCTGATAAAAAGAATAAAGACTTCTTGGAGAAATTATTGATTTCAGTGCTCTGGCAGGGAAGATATAAGATGAGCCCAGAACATCTTGTGGTGCCAAAAAATAAAGACACATTTGAAAAATGATAGAACCATGTCAAAAGAACAGAGGAGCCAATTTGTAAGAATTCCCAATGGCCAAAGCTGGAACAATTTGAGTGACAAAATAAACAATGATAACATCAGATTATAACCCATCAAATAAAGTAAATATCTAAAATCTATACTTATATCAATCAATCAATAGGGAAGAAAAAAATACTCTTCCTTACAATGGAACTTCATTTCACAAACATAGAAGAAATGAGGGACACACAAAATGACCATTAGGCAAACACAAGAACAACCCCAGAATGATAAAATTATTGGGCGAGACCATGAAAAGAAACTGAGATGCATATTTGCGTAGCATTAAAATATCTCCCCACAAGATATTTATTAATTAAAAAGAGAACATCCTAATTTTACTCTGGAGAAACACAGCAAACACCACCTTTATACAGTATTGAAAGTTAACATCATCAGTTATAAGACGGCGGCATCATGTATGTCTTGGTATGTTACACTGAGGACACAATATCACTCCTGCATTCATACCAGAAATGCATCATCTCAATCTAATGCTGAGAAAATAACAAACAACTGTAAAATAAGAGACAGTTTACAAAATGACCCACCAGCACTCTTCAAAAATATCAAGGCCGCGATGAAACAAGGAGAACTTGTCACAGATTAAAGGAGATTAGGAGATATGACAATTAAATACCATACAGTCCAAGATCCAAACAGACATTAGTGAAACAGACTGGTGAAGTGTGAAGGTTTGTGAAGCAATTAATTGTGTCACATCAGTGTTGATCTCCTCCTTTCCATAATTGTGTTGTGGTTATATAGGATGTCTACATAAGTGGAAGGTAGGTGAAGATAGGCAGGAACTCTCTGGAATATTTTTGCAACTGTTTTCTAAGCCTAAAATTATTTCAATTTTAAAAGCTGCAAAAAAGACTGAGTTGTAATAATTTGCAGATTTTAATCGATAATAACATTTATTTCACCAGTAATGATTGAATGACTTCTCTCTGCTAGGCACCATACTAAGAGACATCTAACGACGCACAAGACACACACACACACACACACCCACTTCCAGTTATTTTAAGCAATTCTTAAGCACTAATATTAAGACAAGCATTCTTATTTTTCCAGAAATGAGAATCAAACATCTCTAATTATAATGGTGGTCTTATGACAACAAGAGTAATTAAGGTAAAACAGATGTCAAATTATCTATAAATTTGATGTAATTCCAACTTTAAAATCTTCACCAAATTATATAGGGCTTCATAAATGGATTCTGAAGTTCATATGGAAGATAAAATATGTAAGAATAGCTAAAGGAATTTTAATAACTGGCCCTAGCAAATATCAGAGCATACTTGAAATCTACAGCTATTAAAATGGTAACATAGGAGCACAAGCAGAGATCAATGGAACATGATGAAGGGCCAGAAACAGACTTATCTCTCTCTGGGAATTTAGTAGAGGATATTGAGGATAATTTTATCTAGTGAAGAAATGGTTTGCTATTCAATAAATGGTATTGGCATAATTTGAATCCTTTGGGAAAAAATTAAGTTCATTTATTTATTCAACAGATATTTAAATGCCCACATGTTTTGGAAACAGGAATCTGATCTCCAACCAACTCCACGTACAAAAATAAATATCCAATGTAATAAAGAGCTAAGTCGTTTCTTAATCTATAAAAGGTATTAAGATAAAACACGGAAGGACTTTCTTTGATAATTTCAACTTTTATTTCAGATTCTGGGGGTTCATGTGCAGATTTCTTACCTGGGTGTATTGTGTGATGCTGAGGTTTGGAGTTTAATTGATTTCATCACCCAGGTAATGAGCATAGTATCCAACAGCTAGTTTTTCACCTTTCCCCCCACCCTCCCTCCTCTATTAGTCCCCAGTGTCTCTTGTTGCCATCATTATGTCCCCAAGTACCCAATGTTTAGCTCCCTCTTATAAGTGAGAGCATGCAGTATTTTGTTTTCTTTTCCTGACTTAGCTTGCTTAGGATAATGGCCTCTAGCTGCATCCATGCGGCTGCAAAGGACATTATTTCATACATTTTTCATGGCTGCATAGTATTCCATGATGTATATTACCACATTTTCTTTATTCAGTCCACCACTGATGGGTACCTACATTGATTCCACGTCTTTGCTATTATGAATAGTGCTGTAATGAACATATGAGTGCATATGTCTTTTTGGTAGAACAAGTTATTTTCTTTTGGATGTATACTCAGTCATGGGAATGCTGGATAGAATGAAAGTTCTGTTTCAAGTTCTTTGAGAAATCTCCAAACTGCTTTTCATGGTGGCTGAATTAATTTACATTCTCACCACCAGTGAATAAATGTCCCCTTTTCTCCGCAGCCTTTCCAGCATTGTTGTTTTCTGACTTTTTAATAATAGCTAGAGGATAGTTTTTATCATCTTAAGTTGGGAAAGATCTTTCTACCTAGTATTAAAAAATCTGCAAGGTCTAAGGAGAAAAACTGAAAACATGTAATTTCATAAAATTTTAAATGTTTACATGATAAAATATACAAATTAGAAGATGTGGAACAGACTGACAGCATTTTAATGTATATAAAGATCAATTAGAATATAAAATAAATAAAAAGTTTCTATAAATAAAAAGACAACTCAACAGAAAAATGGGGAAAAAATACAAATTGGCAATTTACCAAACAAAAAGGCAATGGTAAATATATATAATCAAATATATATATCCTTAATAAAGAAATAAATACAAATTAAAACAACACGGAGATGCTTTCACCAAATTGGCAAAAATGTTTCAAGATTATTCATATTCAGGGTTGACAGTTATATGAACGTGAAATCAAAAACTCACACAGATTGTTGGTGTAGATAAGATGCACATAACTTTTGATCAAAGAACTTAATTTCTATGAATCTATCAAAAATGCTCAAATGTGTACAAAAGAAGCATGTATGGGAAAGATCATTTGAGCTGTTTGTAACAGCAAGATACTGGAAACAGCATTAATATTCTTTAAAAGGAGAATGGTTACTAAAAAGCTATAGAACATCCAGGCATTGAAATACTTTTCAGTTATTAAAAAAAGAATGAGATAGTATTACATGTATAGATACGGAAAGATCTTCAATATATTTTGCTGTGTGTGTAACAAACAAGTTGCATATCAGTTGATAGAGTATGATTACATGCATATATTTGCACGCATACATATATAGAGACAAAGGAGAATTTACATATTTTAATTTAGATTTGTTTCATATAATTCTTCGTTTGAATTTTTACATTGGGAATATATTCATTTATGATATATGGAACTAAAAATGTAAAGTAAAAAATAAGCTTCTATATGATTTAGAGCAGCTTTATGTAAATATAGCTGTTCGGTTCAACTTTTAAGGTCAACCTTAAAAGGGGAAAAAATGGGCTAAAAGTAGAATATGCAACCAAAAATATGTATTCCTTGATTTAATCTAGGATTAAACTAATCTTAGATTTAATCTAAGATTAAATTAAGGTATAGGTTCTTCTGGTAAAGCTTTAAAATGTGAATGAACACAGTTCCTTCAGCTATAGGTCAGGTAAATTGATGGAAGGAATATCTGTAAAATTTTATGTTGGAAGGCAAAGTAGGGAGGAAGAGGCCAGTGGTCCACACAGCTCCCTTTAATAGCCTAACTGTTCATATGGTGGTGTGGACTCACACAACTACACTCCTAGAGTTCACTAAATTGCAATGGTAAAAGCAAAACAAATTTAATTATGTGAATGCATTTCTTGTACACATGGAAGTAAATATTAGACTAAATTAAGAAGCAAGAGATCAGTTCTACAAAGCCAGGTGTAAATAAACTATTAAGTAACATGAAAATCACAGAGTAAGTCTACAGAACTAACACAAAACTAGAGGAAATACTTGAGAAGCAGCGGATGATGATGAAGCAGCGGATGATGATGAAGCTATGATCACACCATTTAAAAGCAAGTCTTTGAATTCCGTAAGAAAACCCATGTGGGAAGTCTAGAAACAGAATTCTCCAGCCATCCACCCATTGCTCAAACCAGAAACTGGGGATCATATTTTCTATTTCCCTTCCCTCTCCCTCACATCTCCATAAATTCAACTTCCAAAACCTCTCTCAAATCCTTCTACAGAGTTCTACCTTCAATACCTGCTCCTACCACCAACACGTCTCACCAGGACAACCACAATGACTTCCCAACCTTCTCTCAGCTTTCACTTCTTTCCCTCCAGCCCATCCATATAACAACCACAGTGATCTTCTAAAAATTTAAATAGCCTTGTCCATTTCTATTTAAGGGAATTGTGCTGCGCTGACCCTCAAGACAGCAGTTCTCGCCCAGACACATTCATTCTCCACCTTCTTCGTAAGTTGCTCTCCTTACTTACCAAGCCAGCGCTGTTTCCTTTCTCTCTCCGCTTCCCTCCTCAGAGACTTCATGCCCACTTTCCCCAAATTTGTACTGCATTGATTCCTTCTCATCATTCATGCCTCAATTTAAATATTTACCAATGACTGCTTCCCTGATCACGCAATCTAAAAAGTAGCCCCACTTCCATCATTTTGATCTCTGATCTTTTCCTTTATAGCACTTACAGACATGTATAATTATATATTCACTTGAGTGTATGCTTGTTTAATGTAGACCCCTTCCCCAACCCCCACTTTCCTATATAGACTGAAGGGAGGCAGGAACTGTGTCTGTCTTGTCTACTATTATATTCCCAGTGCTGAGACTTGTACCTGGCGTGTAGTAGGTGTTCAATGAATGAAAAAGTAAACAAGCCAGAATAATCGGACCCAGAAATATGCTGAAGGGATATAAATGCCTAGCAAGAAGAAGGTTAGTAGGAATAACTATTATTTGTGTGATTTCAAGATACAAATGATGATATAGGGATAGATACAGGGCCCTCTCGGGAAGCCAAATGGCTGCACAGTGTGGTAGGAACACAATGTGGCCACCATGTCTGTGCTGCTCTGATTGGATCTAATGATAATTTTGTAAATGCACCCATGGTGATTAGCAACTGGCTCATACTGAATAAACTCATGGCAGATTTATGTGTGCACTGCAATGCCAACTTATTCATTCATAATACAAAATATAACTACCAAGTCAACATGCAGCTCAATCACCCCCTATAGGAGAGAGACAGGTAGCTAAATTACATCCAAATGATTAACTGCTCAGAAAAGATTCCCGGTCACAAATTACCTGTGCAGCTGAGATACCATCACCTTAGTCTAAGCTACCGTTGTCTTATGTCTGCACTCTTGCAACAACCTCATGACTGTTCTCTGCCGTCTCTGCCTCTCAAATTCATAAGGCACCCAGCAGCAAAAGTGTACCTTTTAAAACACAAATCCAATTAGGTCCCTCCTCTATTCAAAACCCTTCAGTAGCTCTCCATTATATGAGAAGGAACTCCAGCCCTGACTTGTAACCGGTTTGTAAGGTTTGGTATGATGGGGCCCCTGCCTTCTCTCCAGCCTCATCAAGTGGCCCTCTCCCTAGACCTTCAGACTCCCCAACACAGAGGTGTGTGTTCAGATTTGAGAATCTGACTATACGAATGGACAATGGCCAGACCATAAATAAAAATAGAACTCTGGGCCAGGTGTGGTGGCTCACGCCTGTAATCTCAGCACTTTGGGAGGCCAAGGCAGGTGGATCACAGGTCAGGAGATCGAGACTATCCTGGCAAACATGGTAAAACCCCATCTCTACTAAAAATACAAAAAAATTAGCCAGGCATGGTGGCGGGTGTCTGTAGTCCCAGCTACTTGGAGGCTGAGGCAGGAGAATGGCATGAACCCGGGAGGCAGAGCTTGCAGTGAGTGGAGATCGTGCCACTGCACTCCAGCCTGGGTGACAGAGCGAGACTCCATCTCAAAAAAAAAAAACAAAAAAAAAACAGAACTCTGACCCACAGCCTGCAGCAACCAGGCCAGGAAGCCAGCCCACTATCCAGAGGAACCAGCCCAGGAAGCCAGTCCACTATCCAGAGGAACCAGCCCAGGAAGCCAGTCCACTACCCAGAGGAACCAGCCCAGGAAGCCAGCCCATCGTCCGGAGGAAGCAGCCCAGGAAGCCAGTTCATCATCCAGAGGAACCGGCCCAGGAAACCAGCCTGCTCTCTAGAAGCTAGACTTTTAGGAAGCCAAACCACTGTCTCTAGAAACTGATATAGGAAGCCAAAAAAGAACCCCTCAATAACAGGACCAAAGTGGCCAGGACTTGACTGATGAGTAACTGACAGCTTCCCTAATTGTTGTCCCTACTTCCAACAGAGGAACAACCGGAGAAAGCCAGGTGTGCAGCTGTAACCCATCCCATAGATGCCCCACTTCCAGTGAGCTGCCTCCAGCTTCCCACGCCAACAGCTTCCGATCAGCACACTTTCAGAGCCTTCCCTTTTCTCCACTATGAAAGCTTCCCCACTCCTCTGCCTGCCTTTGAGCCTCTGCCAAAACTCAAGTGATGGTAGCCGACTCCCTGCTATCGCAAGCTTGGAATAAACAGCCTTTGCTTTTCTCATTTGCTTGGTCTTCGTTTATGTCCACAAGATCCTTCACAGTGAGAAGCTGCTTCTTCCCTTGGAGCCTTTCTTACCCTGCACCCTCTGCCTGGAATGCTTCCTCCACCCTCCATGTGGTCAAACCTCTCCCTGTTTTCCAGATTTCAACTTGTGAATTGAAGACACCTTCTCTAACCACACTGTAACCACTCCCTTCTCGCCCCTTTTTTTTTTTTTTTTTTTTGGTTCCCTTACAGTGCTTGCCACAACTTGCAATCATTTCGTTTGTTTTTTTTGGTTTGCCTCTTTTCTACCTGTCACCCCCACTAGAATGAAAGCTTCATAAGGGTAGGGCTTCGCTTCTGTTTACTCTGATCCTGAGGACCTAGAATAGAACCTTACAAACAGCAGGTACCGCAGAAATATGTTGAAAGATGGGCAGGGTGAATAAATGATTGCATGCCTAAGGTAAATGCAGCCTCAGTGGAAAAAATAACTGGGCCAGAAACCAGAAAGAACTGGATTTTGAATGAGTCCACAGTGCTGCAGATTTGCTGATCTCTTTTGTGAGCCAGGCGTAGAGTTGGGAGTTGGCTCCCTCTTGATCCCTTGTGATATACAATGCTCCACATCAGAGCAGTGGATGACAAAGAGACATGGCCCCAGAATGCAGGGTTGAGTCTCAAAGTCTCACAAAGTCTCCGAACTCTGAGCATTTGGGTTACACAATTTCTCTAGCTGCCAAATATTAGCCCTCCAGGCCTTCCCAGGATCCAGGCCTCAATGTCAGCTTCATCTATCCAAGCTGCTAAGAGAAGAGGTGAAATTTCATGGCTTAATAAGCCACAGGCCTTGTCCTTGAAGGACTTATCAAATCTAATCATTGGCCACAATTTCTTTGCAGCCAAGTGCATCAGTCAGGGCTCACCAGAGAAACAGAACCAACAGGATATACCTTAAGAGATTTAATTTCAGGAATTGCCTCACACAATTGGGAGGGCTGGCAGGTTCAAAATATGCAGGGCAGGCCCAAATGTTGGAAACTCAGACAGAATTTCTATATTAGAGTCTTAGGCAGAATTCCTTCCTCTCGAGGAAGCCTCATTTTTCCTCTTCAGGCCTTCAACCAATTAGGTAAGGCCCACCCACGTTACTGAGAGCAATCTCCCTTACACAGAGTCACCTGATTGTAGATATTAACCACATCTACAAAATAATTTTCATAGGCCGGGTGCGGTGGTTCATGCCTGTAATCCCAGCTCTTCGGGAGGCAGAGGAGGGCAGATCACCTGAGGTCAGTCGTTCGAGACCAGCCTGGCCAACATGGTGAAACCCTATCTCCACTAAAAGTACAAGAAAAAAAAAAAATAGCCGGATGTGGTGGAGCACACCTGTAATCCCAGCTACTCGGGAGGGTGAGGCAGGAGAATCGCTTGAACCCAGGAGGCGAAGGTTGCAGTGAGCCGAGATTGCGCCATTGCACTCCAGCCTGGGCAACAAGAGTGAAACTCCATCTCAAAATAATAATAATTTTTGTAGAAGGATCTAGATTAGTGTTTGCCCCAAAAGCTAGGCACTACAGCCTAGCCAAGTAGACACATAAAATTGATCATCATGTCAAGGTTTCAATGTTAAATCCCTCATTTTTTTTAAGTGAGTAAGATTATGACATTCTTTATTTAACACTCTCTGGGGCTGGCCATCACTCTGTTTAAATTTCCAGTCCCCTATCATGCCTGGAAATGGTGCAGCCTGATGTGACTCAGAAGGCACCTCTCTGGCCTGATCTCCTGCTGCCCTACTTGTCACTATTCTACAGGGAGCACCTCAGCTGTCCCAGTCACCATCCTGCCTCAAAGCCTTGCAAGTTTCCTCCCTTTGCCTGGATGTCTTCTCTCTATCCCTATGGCTAACTCCTTCTAGAATTCAAGCCTCAGCTTAAATATTTCCTGCCTTAAATGAGGGTTAGCTACTATGCTGCATAAAGTGACTCTCTTAACTCTTGGTCACATCACCTACTGTCTCCTTTATCACCGCGTCACTATTTATAACTGCTGTTTGTATAACTTGCCTAAAATTTATTCAGTGATTCTCAACCCGGGGCAAGTTTGGCCTCAGGTGACATTTGGCAATGTCTGGAGACTTTAAAAAAAACATACTATATTTATTCATTTATTTATTAAACATGAACTTTATTTTCTAGAGCAGTTTTAAGTTTTTAGCAAAATTGAGCAGAGGGCACACAGAGTTCCTATAGACCCTCTGCCCCGACACATGCTCAGTGTCCACCATTTTCAGCATCTGCCACCTGAGTGGTACATTTTTTACAGTCAATGAGCCTGTGATGACACACCATTATCACGCGGAGTCAACAGTTTTCATCAAGGTTCCCTCCTGGTTTTGTACATTCTGTGTTTTTTGACAAGTTTAATGACATGTATCTAGCATTGTAGTATCATATGGAATAGTTTCACCACCCTAAGAAGAATCCTATGTGGTCCACCTATTCATCCTTTTCTCCCCCACCAACCTTTGGTAACCACAGAAGTTTTTACTGTCTCCATAGTTTTACTTTTTCAGAATGCCATGGAGTTGGAATCATACAGTATGCAGCCATTTCCAATTGGTTTCTGTGATGGTTAATTTTAGCTATCAACTCAACTGGATTAAGGGATACTCAGATAGCTGATAAAGCATTATTTCTGGGTGTGTCTGTGAAGATGTTTCCAGAAGAGGTTGGCATTTGAATCAGTAGACTAAGGAAGATCTGCCCTCACCAATGAGGGCAGTGCTTAGATAGGACAAGCAGGCAGAGGAAAGGTGGATTCTCTCTCTGTCTCTCTCTGTCTCTCCTGGAGCTGGGGCACCCTCCTCCTCCTGCCCTTGGACATCAGAACTCCAGGTTCTATAACCTTCAGACTTAGGCACTTGTACCAGCAACAAGTTTCTCAGGCCTTTGTGCTCTAACAGAGTCATGCATCAAATTCCTTGGTTCTGAGGCCTTTGGACCTGGACTGAGCCATGCTATCAGCTTCCCTGGTTCTCCAACTTATAAATGGCCTGTTGTGGGATTTCTCAGTCACCATAATTATGCAAGGCAATTTTCATAGTAAATCCCCTATTATCTATCTAGCTGTCTGTCTGTCTGTCTATCTGTCTATCCCATTCATATAATCCATTATCTATATATTCATCCATCTATCCATCCCATCCATCGAATCTGTCTCTCTATCTCTCTCTCTAATCCATCTAATCTATTTATCTATCTATGTATCTAATCAATCTAATCTATCCATCTAATCTATCTATTCCATTCATCGAATCTATTACCTATCTATCTATCCCATCCATCAAATCTATTATCAATCTATCACCTGTCTGTGGTCTCTCTGGAGAACCCTAATACAGTTTCTTTCACTTAGTAATATGCATTTAAGTTTCTTTCATGTCTTTTAGTGACTTGATGGCTTATTTCTTTTTAGCTGTGAAAATACTCCATTGTCTGGTTGTTCCACAGTTCATTTATCCTGAACCAAAGACCGTCTAAGTTGCTTCCAAGTTTTAACAATTATGAATAAAGCTGCTAGAAGCATCCTATGTAGGTTTTTGTGTTGACATGTTTTCAACTGACTTGGGTAAATATCAAGGAGTGTGATATAGTTTGGATGTTAGTCTCTCTGAATCTCATGTTGAAATGTGATCTTGAGATCAGATCTAGTGGGAGGTGTTTGGGTCATGGGGGTGGATCCCTCATGAACGGCTTGGTGCCCTCCCCAGGGTAATGAGTGTGGAGTCCTGAACAGCAGGTGAGGAATGTGTAAGAACATGGAGTGATTCCCAGAGTCAAATGAAGCCTGGGAGCCAACCAATGTATTTCACAATGTAGAGGTCACTGATGACCTCAGTAAGAGGGGACTGGGAATGAAATCCTATTTGGATGGTATCTTAGTCTGATTTGTGTTGTTACAAGAGAATACCACAGATTGATGGATTTATAAAGAAAAGAATGTATTTCTCACAGTTCTGGAGGCTGGAAAGTTCAATATCAATGTACTGGCATTTGGTGAGGGCCTTCTTGCCGCATCATCCTATGGTGGAAGGCAAGAGGGTGAGAGCAGGCGAGAGAGAGAGATTGAACTTGCAACCTCAAGCCCTTTTTATGATTGGCATTAATCCATTCATAAGAATGGAGTCCTCACAACTTACACTCTTCCCTTTAAGCCTCACCTCTCAATACAGTTGCATTGAGATTGAGTTTCCTGCACATGCTTGTTGAGAGACACATTTAAATGACAACAGATGGGCTGAAGAGGGAACTAGGGGGAGGAATGAAAGACAGAGAGTAACAATAACTCAAAGAGTTTTGCTGCCAACGGGAGCAAACAAATGGGGCAGTGATGTGAAGAGAGGTCAAGAGAAGGCTTTTGTTAGGCAACAGAAATAATGCAAAATAACCCAGAAGAAGGGGGAAATGATGGAGGAGAGAGAAGGGAGAGAACTGCAGGAGTAGATCAGAGCAGATGGGATTTAGTGTAGGAGAAGAAAGGAGCTTGGCTAGCTCAGCCATGGTAAAGGGCAGTCACAATATGAGGCAATGTGCTGTCTATGAATTCTGCATGCTCACATGACAGACTGCAAAAGAGCTGACTGCCTGCATGGGACCAGAACAGTCAGAAGCAAATATTACTGTGGACCTTGTCCCTTGATGACATCAAATGCTCCTTTGTCAATATGGTCAGTGATCCGTTCTGTAGGTGCCCTTTTCTTTCACAAGGAGGCAGAGACCACATCTCTTTCTACCTTGACTCTCTCAGACAGAGAGTGGCATTTGAAGCAATCACCTTGTCCCTGTCTGTGTTTGGCTTCTAGCTGCTCTATTCCATTTCTATGCTTCCAAGCTCCTGCCCTTTGCCTTCATCTCATATTTTGGTCCCTTTTCTGGCCTCTTAGATTCTGGATCTAGTACTTGGATTCTGGTTTCTGACTGGATTTCAGTATTCATGCTCACTTGGTTAGGACTTTCCCCCAGAGCTCCTGGCTGTCTTGAGCTGCATGCCCTGCTCTATTTCCAGCTCTTTGAGGCCCAGTCCCTGACCCTGGCTTGCCTGGCTAATGCCCTAGTCTGGATCTTCTATCAGCCATCAAAAGGAAATTGATATGTCCAGGGACAGCTCAAGTTTTGTGGTGAGACACAAATTCAAAATAGAAAAGTGAATTACCATTGACACATATTTATATATGAATTTTTGCATAATGTAGCCCAGATTCATATTTCAATAATAGCTGGAAGTATCCTGTTGATGAAACAAATCTTATGAGATGCTTTAATAGGTAGAAGTCTAAGATAGTCCCCCAAATTTCCTTTCCCTCCATCCTCCATATATATCTCCTATGTAATCCCTGGGGCTGTGAATGTGATGGAATTTACTTCTGTGATAAGGTTGGGATATATGATGCAGTTGTCTTTAAGAAGGGAAATTGTCCAAGTGGCATTGACCTAGTTACATAAGTCCTTTAGAAAAGAATGTTCTCCAGTGTCCTCTCAGAAGAAGCCAGAGATTCAAAACATAGGAAGGACTCCATGGATACGTTGCTGGTTTAGAGATGGAGGGGGTCACATTCAGGACAGCCTGTGTGTGACCACCAGCTGACAACAGCAAGGAAATGAGAACCTCAGTCCAACAACTACAAGGAACTGAATTCTGTCAACAACAAGAACAAGCTTGGAAGGGGATTTTCACCCAAAACCTACAGATGAGAAGACAATGTGCCTGACATCTTGATTTCAGCCTTGGGAAACCCTGAGTAAAGAATTTCATTATGCTGTGCTATACTTTCCACCTGAAGAACTGTGAGCTAATAAATGGGTGTTGTTTCATATTAGTCAGGGTTCTCCAGAGGGACTGAACTAATAGGATATATATATATATGAGATATAAAAGGGAGTTTATTAAGTATTAACTTACACAATCACAAGGTCCCACAATAGGCTGTCTGCAAGCTTGAGGACCAAGGAGAGCCAGTCTGAGTCTCAAAACTGAAGAACTTGGAGTCAGACGTTTGAGGGCAAGAAGTGTCTAGTGCCAGAGAAAGATGTAGGCTGGGAGGCTAGGCCAGTCTCTCTTTTTCATGTTTTTCTGCCTGCTTTATATTAGCTGGCAGCTGATTAGATGGTGCTCACCAGATTGAGGGTGGGTCTTCCTTCCCCAGCCTGCTGACTCAAATGTTAATGTCCTTTGGCAGCAGCCTCACAGACACACCCAGGATCAATACTTTGCATCCTTCAATCCAATCAAGTTGACACTCAGTATTAACCATCACGTTTTAAGCCTCCATATTTGTGATCATATGTTACACAGCAAGAGAAAATTAATACAGATGCTCTTGGCTGATAACAATCGGTGCTTCACAATTGAGCTCTGGAACTCCCTTTCAGGCAAGGTAGATGGCCTGTAGAAGGTAGCTACAAAGTGTTCCTGCAGCCTCTTGGAAGGACAGGCTCCATCTTTTTTCCTTTACTCCAAATCTTCTGTCTTGTGGTCTTTTTTCCCTAGTTCATCTTCTACCTTCCACCTTAGCTCCTCTGACTATCAACTGGGCTGGGCGTTTTCTGTGTTTGGGCTTTGGCTCCTTACACACACACTGCTACTCTTTAGGTCATCCATGACTCCTCACTTGCCACACAAAGAGCAGACTATCCCCTCACTGGAAACCACCCTCTCCCCACTTTCCTGACCCCAGGGCCAGGATGATATTTCCTGAACTCTGAATCCCAGTCCGGATCCAACACACTAGGTTCCCATTTGTCTGGACTCTGGAGAGGAGGTTGGGACTGGTCGAGGCTTACTTTTATGGAAAGAAAGAATTAAACATATGCAGTAGCCCGGCAAGGCTAGGAACTCCTGCTTCGATCTTTCAATCCTCTTCCTTTTTTTTTTTTTCAGACAGAGTCCCACTTTGTCACCTAGGCTGGAGTGAGTGTCGTGATTTCAGCTCACTGCAAACTTCACCTCCTGGGTTCAAGTGACTCTCCTGCCTCAGCCTCCCGAGTAGCTGGAATTACAGGCACCTGCCACCATGCCCAACTAATTTTTAGTATTTTCAATTGAGATGGGATTTCACCATATTAGCCAGGCTGGTCTTGAACTCCTGACCTCAGGTGATCCACCCACCTCAGCTTCCCAAAATGCTGGAATTACAGGCATGAGCCACCATGCCCGGCCACCTTTCTTTCTTTCTTTAGAGGAATTAATACTCATAACATTGGTGTGACAGCCTAAAATGGTGATGCTGAATGTTTCAAATTCATATTTTTTTCTCTTCATCTCGGATATCTATAAAATAACATAGAAATCCTTAGAGTGCCAGATCTAAATCCAGATCTAGATCCTTGGATATCTGGAAAACCCTAAAACTACAGGGTCTTTTTCAATCTTTTGAGCTGTGCTAGAAGTTAGTGGGGGTAGAATTGGATCTACAGGCTCTAAGCTCAGCACTGGTAGTGCTGCTCTGTGACTATGGTACCCCATGATATTTGCTTCACCCAGACCCAGCAAGGTACTGAGAGGAGCAAGCAGAGGAAGAGGAAACACCCCACAGTCCCTAAGGGGTCAGGGTTCTATGACTTCAGACTTTCTTCCAGATCTGACATTCAGTGGGTAAGAGAGGTCAGGACTGGGAAGGCCAGGCAGGAGAAATGAGACTAGAAGTAACATGCCCAACTGAGATCCAATGCTAAGAGCTACTGAGTTGGCTTATTGGGATCCAACAACAAGTGGACAGGACAGCTGGAAGATCGAGGACCACAGAACAGCTGAGGAAAACCACAGAAAGTTACAATGGGGAACTTGTATTTACTGAGTTCCTGTATCTTACCAGGTATCACCACAGGGTTCTTTGCCATGCATTTTCTTCTCAACTCCCTTGCAAAATTAGGTACTATCATCTCCATTTTACAAATGCAGAAATTGAGAAGACTCTGAATGGATAAATGACTCATCTTTTCATACCTAGTGAAGTGACAGAGTTAGAATTAGAATTCAAGTGACTTCAATTGACATCACCCGCCGTGCTATTTCCTGATGGCTCCTTGCTTATTTAACAGAGGCACTGATGACTCCATGATGAGTAAACCAAGTCTATTGAATGAAAATGTCCTGAGCTCCTACTGCATACCAGGTACTATTCAGAAGTTATCTGCTTCATTTTGCCTTGTAATCCATGATCCAGGGGAACGCATTGTAGAGTAATAGTAAGGGGAAGCAGGGATTTCTGTGAACTCAACTTTCTATAGTAGCAGCAATCACAACATACATATGAGGCTTACTGAATGCCTACTATGCTTCAGGCACTGTGCTAGATATCAGAAATGCCATAGGTAGCAAAACAGTCCTATTTCATGCCTATGCTAATTCCTTTGCTGTTGCTGCACAGCAGAAGCCTTTGCAAACTTCAAGAATGGTCGTAAATAGTTTGATCCTCTTAAGTGAGACATCCTAAGGAATTGTTCTCATCCAAAGTGAAAGTAGACCAGTTGACCCAAATGGAATCAGCAGAAAGAAGCCAAGAGATTTCCAGTAAATACATGGGAGAGTTTGGGCAAGATCCAAGCCCAAAAAGTCCGTCTCATTGTTATCTAAAGAAAGCAGGGAAAGAATGTGATCGTAACTAAGAAAGCTGGAGCCTAATGAGGTTATCCTGTCTGGGCAAATGTATTAAGAGAAGATGGTCTGACTGGAGCTTCAAAAGGGGATATTATAGTAGAGATTGAGAATTTATTAGTGTTAATCTAATACTGCCAACTGAAGCCATATATTAAAATCACTAGAGAGGTATAGGCTGTTGGAAGATAAGGGTGATTTTTTTTTTTTTCTGATTCATATGGGTCTTAAGATTATCCCACCCTCTTTATTTCTAATTCCACGTACATAAGCAGTCTTCCAATTAATATCTTGACATTGGGTATAAGAAATTGGGGTCTGTGACTGGCATGGTGGCTCACGCCCAGCTCTTTGGGAGGCCGAGGCAGGTGGATCGCCTGAGACCGGGAGTTTGAGACAATCCTGACCAACATGGAGAAACCTCATCTCTACTAAAAATACAAAAAATCAGCCGGGTGTGGTGGCACATGCCTGTAATCCGAGCTACTCAGCAGGCTGAGGCAGGATAATCGCTTGAACCCAGGAGGCGGAGGTTGTGGTGAGCCAAGATCGTGCCACTGTATTCCAGCCTAGGCAACAAGAGCAAAACTCTGAAGGAAGGAAGGAAGGAAGGAAGGAAGGAAGGAAGGAAGGAAGGAAGGAAGGCCGGCCGGCCAGCCAAGCCTTCAGACATATTTGTTTCTGACATCTCAAAGAGGACAAATCAGAGAATCCAAGGTTGGAAGATACTTCNGAAAGAAAGAAAGAAAGAAAGAAAGAAAGAAAGAAAGAAAGAAAGAAAGAAAGAAAGAAAGAAAGAAAGAAAGAAAGAAAGAAAGAAAGAGAAAGAAAGAAAGAAAGAAAGAAAGAAAGAAAGGCAGGCGGGTGGGAGGGAGGGAGGGAGGGAGGAAGGAAGGAAGGAAGGAAAAGAAATTGGGGTCTGGATTCCAGGCAAATTATTAAATTGTAAGTCTACTGTATATATCAGTCTTTTATAAATTTGATTAACCTAAGTCAGTTTCAGAAAATATGTATAATCACCTAGGAAAAATCCTACAATCCTACAGTCCAATATTACTGACAACCTAGAGGATTGCATGTCATTTCTCAGAGTCTGGTCCTTAGATTTGAAAGAACTGGAAAGTAAAAAAATTGGATTTTGAAACCAAGAACCAGGCCTGGGAAATGGGGGCCACGCCCAGGCATTACCATCTCAAGGGACACTTTTGAGAGATTGTTCTGTACTTCTCTGATATCATCGTGATCTTGCTAATTGCAAAAATCCCTTGGAGAAAATTCTTTGAAAGTGAGAATACTAGTAAATAATGGGTCATGCCTACAATTTACTTCCTTCTTAGTCACTTAAGTGTTCTACAGGATTGCAGGTCTTCTCATCCTGGGACCTACAGCTAGAATACAACTCCTGGTGCTTCACTGCCCCGGACTGCTTCGGTAGTTCTGGACTTTATTCTGATTGAATTTATATGACATCTTTTTTGGGGAGGAGGCTGAGGACAGAGTCTCTGTCACTCAGCTGGAGTGCAGTGGTGCAATCTTGGCTTACTTCAACTTCTGCCTCCCAGTTCAAGTGATTCTCATGCCTCAGCCTCCAGAGTAGCTGGGATTGCAGGCATTCACTGTGTCCTGCTAATTTTTGTATTTTTAGTAGAGATGGGCTTTTACCATGTTGGCCAGGCTGGACTTGAACTCCTGGCCTCAAGTGATCCACCTGCCTCGGCCTCCCAAAGTGCTGGGAGTATAGGCATGAGCCACCACGCCTGGCCTGACATCATCTTTTGTACATTGATCTTTCTTTTTAAAGAATTGGCTTTCCACATTCCTGAATTTGCAGTCAGAAAATTGAATTTATCCTGAATGTGAATGCTGACTAAACGGAGAGTTAGCTGTCTCAATCTGCAAACCCTCTGAATTATGTTTGTTCATTTGTTTTACTTTTACTGGTTTGTTATAAAGGAATTACAAAGGATGCAGATGAAGAGATGCACAGGGTAAGGAATGCAGGAAGGGGCGCAGGGTCTCCATGCCTTCCCTGGACTTGCCATCCTCCAGGAACCTCCACATGTTCAGTTATCCAGAAGCTCCTGAATTTTGTTTTTCTTGTATCCTCCTGACTTTATTGGAACCTTACTGTTTAAGAGGCAGCATGTATATTAAAAACAACTGCTTTGACTTTCTGTGGCAGGCAGTGAAGCTCTTCACTGGTTGGAGTCTTTAATTGCGTGCCCCACATGAATCATTTTAATGGCATTTTGGGGAACATGGATTCTACACACAGGGTGATCTGAAATGTCTTCCAGATTCCAGTGTCGAAGTGGATGACCACGAAATGAGAGCAATGCTCACAATAGACTACAGATTCCTTTTGATAAATATCATGTCCAAATGATGGCTGATGAAGCTTATCAACGATATGGCTTTTCTGTTTTGTTTTGTTTTGTTTTGTTTTTGAGACAGAGTCTGGCTCTGTCACCCAGGCTAGAGTGCAGTGGTACGATCTCAGCTCTCTGCAACCTGTGCCTCCTGGGCTCAAGTGATCCTTCCACCTCAGCCTCCTGAGTAGCTGGGATTACCGGCGTGCACCACCATGACCTGCTAATTTTTGTATTTTTAGTAGAGACGGGGTTTCTCCATGTTGCCCAGACTGGTCTCAAACTCCTGAGCTCAAGTCATCCATGCACCTCGACCACCCAAAGTATTGGGATTACAGGCGTGAGCCACCACACCCAGCCCCTCTACAAAATGTTATTTGAAATATTTAACCTTTTATTGTGGTTTAAAAAAATGCATAAAATCTACCTTCTTGTCTATTTTTAAATGTACAGTTTAGTAGTGTTAAGTATATTCACAAAGTTGTGAAACCAATCTCCACTACTTTTTCACCTTGCAAAATGGAAACTCTATACCTGTTAACCAATAACTATTCTCCTCTCCTCCCAGCCCCTGGTAACCACTTTCTGTTTCAATGAATGTAACTACCCTAAGTACCTGACATAAGTGGAATCATGCAGTATTTGTCTTTTGGGGGCTTATTAGCAATATGCTTTTAACAATAAAACCAGTTTCTCAACTGTACATCCCTTCAGCTGAGAAGTAGCAGCAGACGTTACTACCTCATCATGATAACAGCTCATCTTTGCTTCAGTGTGCCAGTGAGCGTGCTAAGAGCTTTATATTTAGGATCTCCATTGGTCCTCCCAACAGCTCTGAGAGACAGACACTCTAATTCTCTCTGCTTTACAGATGTGGACCTGGGACTAAGATATTCAGTAACTGACTCAATATCACACAGGTAGTAAGTGTTAAAGTCAGCATTCACACTCAGGCAGTTAGGCCCCTGAGCCTGTGTTCTTCCCTGCAAGACCATACTGCTACTCATCACTGTCGGTAATTTGCCTGGGATGCAATGCCATTCTCTTCCAGACAGGACAGACATTTCTCAGATGAGAACGCCAGCAAAGCTAACATCCAATTTGCAGTATCTTCAAAGCAGTTGCCCTAAGAACAAGGCTTACCCAGGTTTCTGCAAGGAAGCTTCATGCATTAGCATAGCAGATGCTCTATGTCCGTTGCACCTGAGCTCACTTCTACGTTGGCGGAGGTCAATTTCTGAGCACCTGGCAACTTCTCTCTCAGCGGCCCT
This sequence comes from Theropithecus gelada, assembly GCF_003255815.1. Lineage (NCBI taxonomy): Eukaryota > Metazoa > Chordata > Mammalia > Primates > Cercopithecidae > Theropithecus > Theropithecus gelada. Next base: position 14,965,882 of record NC_037671.1, read on the forward strand.
GCCTGGGTTTTTCTCAGGTGCCCAAGATATGCCAGCTTGCCCAGCCAGCATGCTAGGCAGCTGGGACTGCTGGGGACATATAAGACCCTCAGGGTGTGGGTAGGGGGACAAATGCCCTAGCTACCCAGGGCATGACTCCTCTCTTTCCTCCTTCCCCACTGCCATCCGTCCCTTTCCCGTTGCCCTCATGTGTATTTCCTGGGTTGACTCAGCAAACTGTCTTCTATGTCTTCGTCTCAGGTGCACTAGAGAACGCCACCTGAGACAGTCAGCAAACATGAAAGTGGAACTGCAATACCGGCTACTCCTCAGATTGTTGTTGTTGTTGCTATTTTTAATAGAACTGCATCCTCAGACCAGATGTTTGTTGGAGTGTCCAGGGATGTCCAGTCTTGACAGCGGGGCATTGGGCAAACACGAATCTGAGCTAAACACCTAATTCCCCATAGCACGAAAATACTGGAATTCAAAGAAAACTGGCCAGCCTTGTTCAACAGCCCCCTGGTAAATAGAACAGATACTGTGTCATTTTTAACAACAAACGGCATAAATTAAATTTGAACCAAAGTGTATGTGTAATTGTTGGCTCTTTACAGAATAAATGAAATGCAAGCTGAGCAAATCTAAAAGGCAAATCATTTTCTCTCTTTCTGAAGAAGCCACCTGTGGGTCTCTGTTCATTGGTACTAAGCCTCACCCTCAGAGCACCGTAAGTGGTTAGACAATGGGTCTCCATGTATTTCCCATTTATACTACTACCGAGATAAATGAGGCATTGAAGAGAAAACAAAGCAATAAATGCATGTTACAAATCAATTTCATCAGAGACATTTTACTTCATCAAAAAAAGAAATAACTACATTGGACTCATTAGAAAATGAGTAAAACACCATTTTGTCACAGTTTTAAGCAGCTGGTTCTGGTTTCAGTGATTAAGTGGAAATTAATCAATCATAAACAATCAAGCAAATACGCTGTTGGACATTTACCTTTAAATAAGCAGTTGTCTACAGCTAACCTTACAGAAAGATGGCAGCCAAAACTTGACATAGTGTGAGAGGGAAGGTGTTTTCATGTTTCAGGAGCCCAGTGCATAAACTACACTCAACACATGAAGCCTGGCTCAAGAAACTCACAAGCAAAGATCAACCACTCAAACCAAATGCAATAAAGTGATTCTGTAATGAAAAGTAGTGGTTCCAAAAAATTTCTCAAAAAAGTTTGATTCAAGGGGACATGTGAATAGGAATGAAGACAAAGAAAATTAAAATGCAGGATGGTTCTAAGTGATAAAGAACCTTTTTATTTAAAAAAAAAAAAGTGTCAAAATTAGATGGAAAATTACCACACCATCATTTGCATTGAGAAATTTCCCTTAATCTCCTACTGCCCTGACAGTAATGAAAGAAAAAGAATGACGGAAGAATAGGATTAATCAAAAGATAAGATCAAAATAAATAATTATTTCTTTCCTTAAAAAAAAAAAAGAGGGAGGAAGCTTTAAGAAAGAAGAGAGTAGAGAGCTAGAAATTTCTTAATTTAGTTTGGAATGTTTCCACTGGAATGAAGTCAGAAATACTCATTGTGTTTGTCTACATTCTTATCTATCTCTAGGTGTGTCAGTCTTTTCTATTTTTAGAATAGGAGACTCTTAAGGATGAAAATCGTGATTTATTTATGTGTAATGGAATAACATTTGGTGGATAAATCTAGAAACAATTCTCTTTGCACTAATTAGAAGAGTTATTAATTTTTTTGCCTTCAGATACATAGTGCTGTGTAATTATTGAGTGAGCCTGTTTAAGAATATGGATGGTCCGAACACCTCCCAACTAGAAAGGGCACCATCTTCAGGCCTGAATGACACTTTGAGGTGTTACTGCCAGTGAGTGAAAATATCTGACCTGTTAGTGTTGCAGGAGAGTCCAATAGAACTTTTTACACTGCATAGCCATTAGGGAACAAACCATACTATAAAGGACAGGAGTGTTGATCTTTGACTATGAACATTTAAAATCTTTGACCTTTATAAAAGAAAAAACAACGTGAAAATGCTTGAATGCTTACATACATTATGTGGTATATAATTAAACCTTTTTGGGTGTAAAAGTATTATTTCAGCTCACAAACATGTTTTGTGTTCAAGATGGTGCATGAAGTCTTAGACATACAGAAATGGGATTAAGGGTTTTTCTCAATGAGCTTACGCTCTGATGATGGAGTAGCTATATCAATTTTTTACAGAAAAAGGTAAACAAAGACATAGATGTAAACTGTAATCTGTATGTTAAAGTAAAGACACAAAGAGATGTCTAGAATGACTTCTGGGTTTCTGGTCCAACTTACTGTGTAGACCGTGGAGCTGTTTGCTGTGATGGGAATGACAATGTACCCCCAAGAATGAGCACTAAGGGGGTGATGACGAGCTCACTTGTGAGTTCTAGAGATGATGATGAAGATGATGTGGGATGTATGGCCCCAAGAATGGCCTTAACATTGACTTATCAAGAAAGTCATTGACATGAGCATGCATTTTTGGCATCTAGCTTATTGTTATGAAAATGAAACAAGGCTGGGCATGGTGGCTTACACCTGTAATCCCAACAGTTTGGGAGGCCGAGGCTGGTGGGTCGCCTGAGGTCAGGAGTTTGAGACCAACCTGGCCAACATGGTGAAACCCTGTCTCTACTTTAAAAAAATTAAAAAATTAGCTGGTTGTGGTGGCGCAAGCTTGTAATCCCAGCTACTTGGGAGGCTGAGGCAGAAGAATTGCTTGAACCCGGGAGGCGGAGGTTGCAGTGAGCTGGGATCGCGCCATTGCACTCCAGCCTGGGTGACAGAGCAAGACTCGGTCTCAGGAAAAAAAAAAAAAAACAGAAAAAAGAAAAGAAACAAAATCTTTCATATGCCACACACACACGTTCACACATTACTCATGTCTCAGGGGACTTTGTATGTGTCCTTCAGTGCATGTGGCTGTTTGTCCCCTCAGAGTAGGAAGCAGCTGTTCTAACTTCCGTCTTCGCCGAAGGTTGTCATCCTCTCTGTGGTGAGAGCTCTGCAGAGTCACTGCTTCTTTGACCACATTCAGATTGCTGCCAGGGCTAAAGTCACAGCTTCTTTCTTCAGCTCTCTACCAAATTGTATTTTCCTTGACCTGTTTCTTGCAAATCTTTTAACGTTTCTTGTCCTCCAAGCTAACAACGCAATAAAAATTAGTCTTTTGTTAACATGCACCACAATGCTTCTCTTCTCAGAAGCCAAAGGACCTGCCTCAGCAACAGGGCTCTCACCTGCACTTGGTATGTTTAGAGTTAGGAGTTCCCAGTCCACTGCCTTCTTGCCTCTGGAGAGGGCGAAATGGGGGGTGTTGTCCTGGCACTTCCCAATTTCAGTCATTTCACAAGTCTGAAGTGTTCAAGTGCCTCAACTTGCAAAAACTGTGGTTTCATAACATGTTAATCTTCAATTTGGTGTTTTTACTAAAGGCAAGCATCTTCAACTCTAAAAGTTTTATTTTATTTTATTTATTTATTTATTTATTTATTTATTACCTCAGCTTCTGCCAAGAAGTTCTTGAAACGATGACTCTTGTGCCATAATAAACCTGGAAACATAGCAAATAGATACTACGCTAGTTTCATATTATGAAGAGGGTTGTATGCGCTGTTCGGGAGGCTGAACTATATTTAGAAGGCAAAGAAAAGCCCTAGCAGGTTTCAGATAGAGAACAACAGAGATCTTCCTCTTTCCCTTGCTCACCTCTTCCCAAGAGAAAAGAAGTGAGTGTAACACATTTCCCTCTGAGAACGAAGCACTGTTTTCTGGCCTCCACTGTTTCTCTGAAAGTAGCTTCTCTGTGCCTTTAGTTTTTCTAGGAGTTGAGAGAAAGACCTCTGCAGAGGACAGTGAGATTAGCCCCGAATGGGGGTCCTTTTGCTTTGTCTACACCAAATCCATCCCTGAGTGCGCTGTGATCAGCCACTTCTCTATGTTTTTCTGATATTTTCACTTCCTGCTTGCCCCCCTTCTCCTCCACAGTGGACATATGATGTCTTATTTTTTCCACTCAGCTCAAGTATGTCCCTTTGGGGAGAATCAACACTTTTCTCATCTGATTTGTCATATAATTGATTAGATATCTCCATTATAGTTCCTACCATACAGTGTTGGGATTAGTGTACGTAACTGTCACGTGGCCAGGGAGACCTACTCTAGGTATCCCCAGAAACCAGCAAAGAACATGACACTTCTTGGCCTCAGCATGTACCTGTAGAATAGAAGGAACTAATTGAATTAAATAAGGATAACTTGGCTGGCATTTTTCTTCCTTTGAACATTAAAACTACTTGTGAGAAAAAGTAATATTATCAGCATCCTCAAACCAGAAGAGATGATAGACAATGAAACATGACAAAAGCATATTCCAAATACTACAATTGCAGCATTTGTTCTCCCTACAGTACCAAATGATATGTAGTAAAAAGACTTAATCCAGGGAGGAATCAGGATTTACATGAAGCAAATATTTGGAAAAGGAGTGGCTTAAACAACAATGGAGAAAAAGAAAAGAATTGTCTGCATGCTACCATTCACCCCAGTTCAGGGCCTATCTTTTCCCAAAATTTGTTTTTTAGTTTTTGTATGGGGTTCTTTACCACACAGATCGCCACACTTGGTTAGGCCTGGCCCTCACTCTGATCTCAGACATGACACCTCTTGGCCACGCTGGGACCAGCGGAGTGATTAGTTTGGTTGGTGTACATCTGTTCCACTTCCTTCAATTCCCTGTGTCTGATGATTTTTTTCTGCATCTTCCTAAACTGCCTGTTTTCTTTTTTTCCGAGACAGAATCTTGCTCTTATCGCCCAGACGGGAGTGCAGTGGCGGATGTCGGCTCACTGCAACCTCCTCGTCCTGGATTCAAGTGATTCTCCTGCCTCAGCCTCCTGAGTAGTTGGGATTACAGGTGTGCACTACGGGCTCAGCTAATGTTTGTATTTTTAGTAGAGAAGGGGTTTCACTATATTGGCCAGGCTGGTCTCAAACTCCTGACCTCAAGTGATCGTCTGCCTCAGCCTCCCAAAATACTAGAATTAGAGGCATGAGCCACTGTGTCCAACCCTAAAATGCATTTCCTATCATTTATTCTCTGTGACTTTGTTTATTTCCCCTTCTCTTTTGATATGTTATTGTCTATATGACACTGGCTTAATTTCGAGATGATAATTTGGAAATGTCAGCATTATCGATACATCATTTTTGGACAATATGTTCAAACACAATTATAGTAAGGTTTATCTATTACTTTATACATGTTGCTTAGAAAAAATGCACATTGGTAATTTCTCAAGTAATTTAAAATTTTAAAGGCAACCATATCTTACCACTTCCATCTTAAAATAAATAATAGTAAATAATTGCATTTCATTGTGATACCAGATCTTCTAAAATGTTTATATATTTGCTATATATACATAGCATATATATGTCATGTATATTGATTTGCCATATATATACTAAAAAGTCATATATATTTATGTATTTGCCACAAACACGTATGTGTATGTATGTGTGTGTGTGTGTGTGTATTTGTCACTTCCCTCATTTGTCATTTGCCTCTTAACTATAAATGGCATACTTGGGTTACTGTTGTTTATAGTGCTTATTTAACTGATCAATATTATCTTTACCAGCTTGCCTTTATGTGTCAGAGAAAGAGTTACCACAAACTTTAGGTTCCAGGGATCCTCAGTTATATGGGCCATTTTCAAGGCTCTGAGTCATGTGTTATCCTGGTCATAAATCTTCCAAAAGTCAGATACTTTAACAACATTCAGTTTCTTTTCACTTTTACTTCCCGTCCATTACACTAAACTTCATGTTAAATGACATCAGAGATTAAAGGCAGTTAGAGGTCTAACTAAGGGAAATTGAACTTAAGATACATTTAGTTTAGTAGGATGCATGTATGTGGTTTGCTGTCATTTCTGAGTACAATTTAGTTCTTTCTAGCTATGTCTCTGTAGCAATAACTTGCAGGAATAGGTACAATATGCTGGAAATGTACAGACCTGGGAGCTAGTCTGCAAAATTGTAAGCACAGGGTTTGGTTTTCATCAATGCCTAGTCATAACAGAAATTTTCTTCCATTAATGCACAAAAATAATTCCAACTTGATAATGCAGTATGTATAATTTTGTATATGTCCATACAATAAAAGTATGTGCTATGAATTTCAATATAATAGTAGAAACAATTCTGGTATTTAGAAGCAAAATATAGCCAAAAAACCCTTACCCAATACTGAAAACAGAATTCATTAAAATAAAGAGATAAATTTCAAATATAAGTGGTGAATACACCATAGAATTCTTTGATTTTCCAGTTAATAAAGAGGAGTGCAACAAACTGAAAACAAAATACATTTTTCACTAATTTGTCAGGAGATACAAACATCAAGAAAGATAAAATAGTACAAATAGCATAAAAAATACAACATTACAATATCCCCAGGACAGTTTGTTAAATTAGTGTCACCAATTCAAAGAATGCCTTAAGGTTAGACTTTATAGAGGAGAACTTGAAATGCTCCAAGGTCTTCCACTTCATATATGAAGAAACTTGCTAGAGGTTTTCCCAGTTCAGCCACAACACTAAAAATTTACCTGACATTATCTATTATGAGTTGTGAAGCTGTAAGAAAGGTTTCCAGTCTATCAGTTTAAAGAAAGTGCTTTGATTAACCACGACAAAAAGGACTGGTGGATCTTTTTATTTTTCTCTTTAGAAAATATTACAAAATCATTGCCATAGGAGGAAGCAATCAAACAGACAGCCAAAAAAACTAGAAAAAAATATTGTAGAGTATGCTAATAAAAATGCTATGTTATTTTTCTGGAATTTTGTGATGTCTGTGGTATTTATCAGCTTTTGTTTTCTCATTCTAAGCAGATATCCAGTTTTGTTTCTAATTTTGCATTTATGTTTTTACATTACTTCGTTTAATGAAAGTTCTAAAATTGATTAAGCTTGCTTCCCACAAAATCTGTATCCAACCCTTGTTTGCAGCCTAGAGAATTCTTGATTATAAACATAATTCATTTTCTGTGTTCAAAAAATTTAATCTCGAGGCCAGGTGCAGTGTCTCATGCCTGTAATCCCAGTATTTTGGGAGGTCAAGGTAGGAGGATTGCTTGAGGCTAGGAGTTCAAGACCAGCCTGGGCAGCACAGGAAGAATCGGTCTCTAAGAAAAATCTAAAAAATTAGCCAAGCATGGTGGCATCTGCCTGCAGTTCGTCTGAGCCCAGGAGGTTGAGGCTGTGGCGAGCTGTGATTGTGCCACTGCACTCCCACCTGGGTGTAAAAAAAAAAAAAAGAAGAAGAAAGAAAGAAAAAGAAATATTTAATCTATCTGGAATTTATTTTAGATTATGGTATAGGGTGGGAAATTCGTCCTATGTTTTCAAAGCAGACCAACTGTTCCAGCACCATTGTTAAGTAACATACATATTTTCTCATTGTTAATAAAGATCACTTTAGCATATATTAAAGTCTTAAGTATGCTTGAAATCCTCCTAGGATTTCATTGTTGTTTCATTGTTCTATCTATTCCAGTACCGTTGTTTTAATTGGTTATATTTTGATAATATATTTTGAAAACCATTAGTGCAAATCTCTTCTCATTCTTAGTTTTCAAAAATTTAATTATTGCAATATGTTTATTTTTCTAGTCGAAATTTGGAATCACTGTTACAAGTTATTTTTTAAGAAAACTCACTAAAATTCTGACAACTTGTAATTAATTTAGCAGAACTGATATCTTAACAATACTGAGTCTTATCTGCAGCACCATTTTTTCGTAGTTGTCTATGTCCCTTGGAAAATGTTAATGCTTTCTAATGGATTGTAGGCATTCCTAATTAAGTGTATGTCTAGGCAGTTGATATTAATTGTTAGAAAACTGTTTTAAAATTAATGTCTGTATGATTTGTAAATGGTCATTTTATTGAAGTTTCCTATTTAAAGAAATCAACTGCAAACATTGATACTTCTTTGTGTTTTTTGAAACTAATTTAGCTTTTCCCATTATATTGGTCAAGATTCACAAAATAGTAGTAACTGTTTACACCAAGTGTTTGTGATTTCCAATGGCATACATCTGAGAGAGAGGCAGAGAGATCCATTTTGATATGTATGTATTTATCTATGTATATACGAAATGTTGACGGAATATTCTTTCTAGTTTCCTTAAATACTCTGTCAAACTTGGTTGTTAAACTAAATTAGATACCTTTGGAGGATATCTATTGATACTATCTTTTAAAAATCATTTGTATCTATTACATTAATAAATTTCTTTATACTCCTTGATTCCAATAATAAACTCTAGTATGGGGGAAATTTGTTGCTCTTTTAATACATCTAGGTTGATGATTTTATTTAGGATTTTTTAATTCTCTATAATCATAAGTGAAATTTAGCTATAGTTTTCTTTCATTGTGATAATTTTATCAGGTTTTGGTATGAGGTTAAAATAAACTGGGAAGATTTCCATCTTTATTCTCCGGGACATTTTAAATTGCAAAAGAAATCTATAATTTCAGAGTCTAAAATAACATCCATAAAATCATCTGGTTTTGGCAAATTTGAAGGGATAATTATCATCTTTTTCAATTTTATTCATGGTAGATCTTCTACATTTTGAGCCAATTTTGGTTATTTATATATTCCAGGCAGACAATCTATTTCATCAAGATATTCTCACTCAGTTGCATAAAGTTTTATAGAGAAGTAGCTTCCAATGTTTTGTTCTTACCTCCTATCAGTTAAAAATGCTTGAGTAGGCACCCCAATTTACTTATTTAATAATTGCATGTATTTACTACTAGACTCGTGGGTTACATAAAATATAAAACACTCTTGTAAATAGAAGAATTTTAAAGATAAGATAAAGATGAAATAAACTATTTAGGAATAATTTGTTTAGTTCAATCATGAAATAAAAAACTTGTTGCTTCTCTAAAAATAGTCTTAATATTAATATTTTAGTAAAAATTATGTCATTAAATAGGTTTTTTTTAAAAATCTTGGTTTAATAATTTGTGACATAGTGATCAAAGATATTTTTCTAAATTCAATTTCTTTTGGTATTTGTTTTAAAAAGTTGCCCTAGCTCTAAAGATACCTCACAAATACACACAGGTCCAAACTGGAAAAAGTAAGTGCTTCATTGTCATTCTTACTAAGTCATTATATGCATTCTTTTCAGTCCCATTTACTAATCATGTAGATATTGGTTGAAATATTAGAAAATATTTGCTTTTCCTGATGTCAGTCAGAAGCTGTTGAATTTTTAAATTTTTAACAAGTGAGTTTAAATACCACTGGGACTGTACACAGGTTACAAAGCAAGTTATATATTTTGTGGTCCTGTTTTTAGAGTAGGCAGATTTAAGAAATTTTGTAAGTGACAAATATTGTTTTCAGCAGCAAAATCACATAATGATGAGAACGTTTCCAAACAATTATTCTCAAAATGCTGTCTCCATTGCAGAAGTTTGTTTAAAAAGCCAGTTTTTTTTTCTATTTCCTTATAAAAGCATATCACTTTTACCTTTGAGTGGCAGTTTGTGCTAATATTTTTTCAGTGTTGGCTGGGTTGATACAACTGATAGCCATTTACCGTCACAGAAATGATCAGCTAATCTGGGACGCTTGTCTCTATAAAGGACACATACATAACTCACCAATAGCTTAAATCAGTAAACAAATTAAAATAGCTTAAAATTTTTCTTCAAATTTGAATCCCAGATATCCTGCAAGAGGAAATGAAATTCTATGTATTCTTCATTGATTTTTTTTAGGTAGTCATCTCATAATTGTTATCAGAAGTTTACAAGTTTGCAAAGATGTAATTTGTGGAATTTGGTAACCACAGACATTTAAAAAAAACCTTAAATCCCATCATATTCAATGACATTCCAACACCATGGCAATTTGACACCCACACTGTCCATTCTTAAAAATATATGTATCAGATTTTATCTAACAATGGGAAATTGTACTTTATCCCTTTTTCTTCCTGGACTTTTATTCCTATCCCACTTCAAGCCCCCCTTTCCAAGAATGTATTTAGTATATATTTATTTTTGAAACTCTGTTAATCATCAATATTTTCTATGACTAAAATATGCATATAAATTGAAAGATTAATTTTTTAATTACCTGTGAACATAAGGCTCTAAGTGTTAATTGCCTCTTAGAGAGAGCTATCATTGCGACTGTTAGTAGTACATAATTAGTCAAAACAACGTAACTACATTACAGATTTTCATAGATAATCATTAAACAACAATTTTTAAATTATCAAAAAGAAAGCTCTTAATGAGATTAATGGTGTCAGGTTATTTTCATTTGCCCCTAGATAAATATTGTTCATTATTTGAATGAGACAGCACTCCCATCAATTCTGTTCATCTATTTTATGTTTCTAGATGTAAGCCCTGAGAAACCTTGGTCATATAAATAGACAGAAATGGAAGTTCTGTTGCTGCCCAAAGAATTTACCTACTTCTGGGTTATTTGCAGAGAAGTTACCAACTGATGAAATTAGTTCTAGGCCGGGCGCGGTGGGTCACACTTGTAATCCCAGCACTTTAGGAGGCCGAGGCGGGCGGATCACGAGGTCAGGAGATGGAGACCACGGTGAAACCCCGTCTCTACTAAAAATACAGAAAATTAGCCGGGTGTGGTGGCGAGCGCCTGTAGTCCCAGCTACTCGGAGAGGCTGAGGCAGGAGAATGGCGTGAACCCGGGAGGCGAGCTAATAATCTATCTTTTGACAATTCTAATTCATTCTTCAATTGTGACAAAAGCAAAGAATGAATGTGTTCCCCAGTGGTTAGAGTTTGTTCACTTAGGCTTCGTTGAGATTTATCAAGGGATTGTTACATGAGTCAGCCTTTCCTGTGTAATCAACCAACAAAATCTGAGTGGCATGTAAGAAAAAAAGCAGGTTTTTTTCTCTCTAGCAAGTATGCAGGTGAACTGGGGCAAACCTGGGTTCGGCTGCAAGTCAGTTCCAGTCTGTTCCGTGTGTCTCATTCTGGGGTCCAGGATGAAGTCGCAGTGGCTCCCTGAGGCATACACTCCTTGTGTCAGGGATCAAAGCACAGGGTACATCTTTAAAGCCTACACTTCTTAGAATGAGCACATGGCCACTGGCCAAAGAAAGTCAGAGACCATGTCCAGCATCAAGAGGCCGATGAATATTCTTACCATGGATGTGTGAGATAGGGGAGTGAATGTTTGCGGAATAATCTAATCTAACACACCTATTAGCTATTATTCTTGTTGTATATATTGTTTTGCTTTGAATCTAGTTTTCACTTAGCAATAACTTGTTCAAATCAATATATGAAAAAGAATTGGCAGATTAAGTCCAGGCGCGGTGGCTCATGCCTGTAATCCCAGCACTTTGGGAGGCCAAGGAGGGCGGATCACAAGGTCAGGAGATCGAGACCACGGTGAAACCCTGTCTCTATTAAAAATACAAAAAATTAGCCGGGCGCTGTGGCGGGCGCCTGTAGTCCCAGCTACTCGGGAGGCTGAGGCAGGAGAATGGCGTGAACCCGGGACGTGGAGCTTGCAGTGAGCCAAGATCCAAGATCGCGCCACTGCACTCCAGCCTGGGGGACAGAGCGAGACTCCGTCTCAAAAAAAAAAAAAAAAAAAGATTTGGCAGATTAAGAGGACAGATGAGAAAGGTTTCTGAGATGCTAGTAGTGTTTCTTTTATGTTTTTATCTGCGTGGTGAATACACAGATGAGTTCACCTAGTGATAATTCGGTGAACTATACATTCATAACCTAAGGACTCTTTCTGTATGTTATAAACCAAATAAAAGCTTATTCTTAAAAAGGGGTTAAGAAAATCAAATTACTTTTTACATCAAAAATTTTCTAATGGAATATCTTTGTAATGATCCCTTTTACCTTATCAAATGCTTTAAATATGTATTTTTATATATTTAGAACTAATAATGGAAGCAATTTATTGAAAGTTATAGCTTTAGAGCATTCAATTTATGGAAAATGTCTGCTTTGAAACCTAATTAGCAAAGCTTTTTCTCATTTTGAAATCTATCAACTAATAGAGATTTAGTTCGCATCAGAAAATCACTCACTGCATTTTTCAATTCAAATAAATGTCAGTGTTTATTTACACATATTATAAATAACATGTACATAAATGTGAATATTTCAAGGAATGTGATGAAAACACTGCAAAATAAATTATGGAGCACATTTTGCAATGCAGTTTACTAAAAGTGATTAAGATTTAAATTGTGTAGATTCAATATAATGAAATTATCCACTTTACAAGTTAAAAAGCAAGAGTAAATCTGTACTGTTTCTTATATCATAATTTCTAATAAAAAATGTAATATATAGATAAAGTGATGTTATTATGAAGGGAGGAGTAGCATAAAAACATGATATTTATTATATGTGTATGCATCTTATGTATTGAATTTTGGTATTTGGCTTTTTGGAATAGTTAACTAAAAATCATATCTAAAAATCCAAAAATTGCTTCCTTAATTTTGTTTGCATTATTAGCAAACATTTTCTGTAATCAATGAATGGTGTTATACACTGCTAAAAAATAACTATTCTAGCAGCTATTACATAACATAAAATGTTTAGTAATAGGCAGAAAATGTAAACAATTTAGAGAATGAACAAAATATTTTTAAGATTTGACTTGATAAAATATATTTTAACCAATAATTGAATAATACATACCAAATCTAAAAAAAACCCAATTACTATCATTTGAAACATTTGGACCCCAGATACTTTTTTTTTTTTTTTGAGACGGAGTCTCGCTGTGTCGCCCAGGCTGGAGTGCAGTGGCGCGATCTCGGCTCACTGCAAGCTCCGCCTCCCGGGTTCACGCCATTCTCCTGCCTCAGCCTCCCAGAGTATCTGGGACTACAGGCACCCGCCACCTCGCCCGGCTAGTTTTTTTGTATTTTTTTAGTAGAGACGGGGTTTCACCGTGTTAGCCAGGATGGTCTCTATTTCCTGACCTCGTGATCCGCCCGTCTCGGCCTCGCAAAGTGCTGGGATTGCAGGCTTGAGCCACCGCGCCCGGCCCCCAGATACTTTTAAAGCAAATGGTATCACCAATCTGCACTGCTTGTTCCTTGAAGATGTTTTTCTTCCCAGTCAATGTCACACCCTTGGGAGGAGAACTGAAAGTAGCTGAAGTAAACAGCTTACATTTAAATGAGAAAAAAAGACGGTTATTTTTGGCATCAGTGTGTTTTACCAATGCCCCCTTTGCTTTCCGGGTGCAAACTCTCCCTCGGAGAGCAATGCACTTTCTGCCAATCGTTTTGAGAAGTAAAAGGAGAGGTTGTAAAAGACAACTGCCATTCATTCCCCTCTTGGAAATGTCAGGTTTCAGGATGATCCTCCAAGGTAAGAAGACTGCTTTGAACACACCTCTGTATCTTCAAAAAGAAATATGCATAAGAGAGTGAAATACTAGAAACTTGTGGACTTTTATTGATCCGCGGATTAATCATAAAAGGAAGGCTCCAAGAAAACAATATTCCCAGAAGGCCCTTAGTTTGGTTCTCTGGAGGCACCTCATATTATGGGGCCAGATACCACTATGGTAAAATCTAGGAGCGGCGAGGGGTAAATCTTTCGTGGTGATCAGTGATGCTGTTCACTGAACCTTTCCAGGCTCTCTACCTGCCAGGCTTTGCAGGGCCAAGGGACTGCACTGTAAAGAAAAACAGTGGCATTCTGGAGTGGCTGCTTTCCCACAACATCCTCACAAATTCAACTTTCTTTTTTAAAATGGGAAAAGGTTTACTTTGAAAGATGAGCTAAGGGAAAAGAGAGCCCACATTATAGAAGGGAAGAGTATATACCAAAGTTGTGTCATGTATATTGAAGCTACCCACATTGTATGCCTTTTTAAAGAGTCTCCATTTAGCCCAGCTTGAAGATCGGGGGGGGAAAACATTCTTTTAAATTGTTTGACAAAACACAGCTAGCGAATCTCCATGGAAAATATATTCCTGCTAATTCCTCATCTCATTTCAGGGATTGTAAACATTCTTTTTTTGTTTTTTAGATGAAGTCTCACTCTGTCACCCAGGCTGGAGTGCAGTGGTGTGATCTCAGCTCACTGCAACCTCTGCCTCCCAGGTTCAAGCGATTCTCCTGCCTCAGCTTTCCAAGTAGCTGGGATTACAGGTGTGCGCCACCATGCCTGGCTAATTTTAAACATTCTATTATTTTAAATAATCTATTCTGCATTCTATTTAGCTCAGTATATATGTCCCAACAAACTAAAGAACCAAGAGCATAAACATCAACTCCTCAGGATGGTGAAACCCCACCCTTCCCTCCTCTACCAAGGAGAACACAGGCCTGGCCTAGGAACTGAGTAGGGGGCCACTGTGAAACAGTAGTTTCAGTATCTGGACAGATTATTTTCCATTTTTAAAATAAAAAACATAAAAATAAGTGTCCCAATATTTTATTTGCATACCATTCTGGCATAGATCATCCCTTAGGATGCATCAACATCATTTCAGAAAAAAAAACTAAAAGAATATTGTCTTCTACATTCTCATTAAACTTCCTTTTAATCTGTGGTTCAACATTATTGTTCCTAATTTTAGTTATTTTTGGTTTTGTTTTGGTTTTCTTAACCAAACTTGGTAGTTTTTTGTTTGTTTGTTTGTTTCTTTCTTTCTTTTTTTTTTTTGAGATGGAGTCTCACTCTGTTGCCAGGCTGGAGTGCAGTGGCACGAACTTGGCTCACTTCAACCTCCGCCTCCTGGGTTCAAGTGATTCTCCTGCCTCAGCCTCTCAAATAGCTGGGACTACAGACATGTGCCACGAAGCCCAGCTAATTTTTGTATTTTTAGTAGAGACAGGGTTTCTTCATATTGGCCAGGATGGTCTCAATCTCATGACCTCATGATCTGCCCACCTTGGCCTCCCAAAGTGCTGGGATTACAGGTACGAGCCACCGTACCCGGCCCTTGGTAGATATTTATTAGTTTTATTGGACTGTTTAAGTAATGGTCTTTTGTATTTATCACTTTTTCTATCCTTCTAATTTATTATTACACTTCTACATCTAATAATTATTTCCTCTTCCCTTTCTTAGATTTACTTTATTGCGATATCAGCTTCTTGAGTTAAACACTAGGGTTTTTTCTATTTTTATTTTTTAGTTTTAATCTTTCTGGTTTTTTGATTTAAAAAAATTTAAGATGCTTTTTTGGTTAAGGTACACTTGACAAATACAAATTGTATATATTATGTTTGTGGTGTACAATGTAAGTAATGTTTTGATACACATTGTAAGTAATGTTATGAAGTACATTGTGAAATGATTAAATCAAACTATTGAATATATCCATACCTTATATACTTTTTTTGTGGTGAGAATAAAGATCTACTCTCAGCAATATTCAAATACACAATACACTTTTATTAACTATAGTCACCATACTATACAATACTAGACCTCCCAAACTTTTATTTTTTTAAGTGAAAGCAAGTTTATTAAGTAAGTAAAAGAATAAAATAATGACTACTCCATAGGCAGGGCAGCCCTGAGGGCTGCTGGTTGCCCATTTTTGTGGTTATTTCTTGAGTATATGCTAAACAAGCGGCAGATTATTCATGCCTTCCCTTTTTAGACCATATAGGATAACTTCCTGAGGCTGCCACGGCATTTGTAAACTTAGACCTCCCAAGTTTATTCATCCTGCCTGATTGAAACTTTATATCCTTTGACCAACATCTTAAAATGATTTTTTTTCTCAGAATATAGCTTTTGTTATATTGATAAGGAATGTTTTCCTTATGCCAATATCTGAATATATTAATAATGTTTAAATCCATAATGGCATATTTGATTCCTTTGTTGACTTAAGTCTTATTTAGGAGGGTGTCTTGATATTTTCAAATAGTTGGATTTGGGGGAGAAAGAACAGTTTTGGAGTTTTTTTCCAATTTAAAATCTTTGATTGCATTTATAGCGTTGTGGTCTTAAAAAACTATCTATACCACTTCCGCTGTGGGAAGTGTATTACAATTTTTCTCTGAAAAATTTTCCTCTGAAATAGGCTGTCATAGGTTCTCTGGATGGGTCCTAGTTTCCAAACTTAATCTCTAGTTCTTCCTCACTAGCCTTAAGTGTGGCATAATTCTTAACAACAACAACTCATAACCAACATCAAATTAGCTTCACTATGATTTATTGAGGCCACTCTCAAAGAAAACGTCCATTCTGGAAAGGAGTGAAGATAACAAAATTCACAGCACCACAGTCAGCAATGGCGTGGGCTCTTTTGCTTCTTGGAGCAGGACAAGTTAGCCTCTGGATTCCTTGATTCCCTCCCCGGCTGACAAACCTAGAACAACAGCGGTACAGACATCCTCCCTGTGCGTGCCCAGCTGTTGCGTTTTGCTTCACAGCCTGTGGGGGATGGAGGGGTGGTAAAATATTGGTAACTCGTGTGATAGAACTGATGGTACTAGTCAGCCGTCTCACCCACCTCCTAAAGGCGCCTGCCCAGCTGTAACCCCCGCTGAGTGACCTGGCCTTGGAGGGGGCACATTCCACAATGCGTGTTCTCAAATGAATGTTCTGGAAACATAGGCGCTCTCCAAAAACGCCTGCTCAAAAACGTTGGGAACTAATTATAAAAACAACCGTCGTTTTATTTTATTTCTATTTTGCACCCGCAGGATGGACATCTTTGAGGCCATGCCTTATCTGGTATCCAGCCGGAGGGAAAGCGCAGGCTCAGGATTTCTCTCTGACAGATCAGAGCTTGTGGCCTGATTTGCATAACTGATGTAAATAATCTGTGATTCTGCAGCTGCCAGAAAAGTAGGTCTCTCTAAGGAACAAAGTTTTTCTTCATGTCCATTAACCATCAGTACTAATTTTACTATTTGATCCTTCACATTCATGCTTCTGTTACTGTCTGCTTGATGTTTTGCTTGGCTCAACTTAAAGACTGAGTTGATGAGGATTTTATTTTAATTACTCCAGTAATAAGCTCATTGTAAAAGTTAAATAAGAGATGATAGAAAATTTTAACATCTTTGCCCAAGCGGCCCCCTCCTGTTCTTTCCTCCTGAAGTGTTAACTTAATGTTGTCTTTTAACAGATGCATACAAATGAATATTAAGGTTTAAAAAAAAAAAGGAATCATGCTATAGGTATGAATTCCATAATTTTCTTTGAAGGTGAATTTTTCTAATTTTTAAATGTATATATTTCAAGCAATGCTACTTAGCATATAACACTTAATGACTTCCAAAGTTTTATTATACCAGTATAAAATCATCTATTTGGGTCCCATTTTATGTTTATCACCTTAAACTGATGTTTTTAAAAACTGTTTTGTTGTGATATAATTTACATATCATCAAATTCGCCTGTGTTAAGTGTACAATTTAATAATAATTTTACTCTATTTAAGGAGTTGTGCAACCATCAACAAAATCCAATTTTAAAACATTTCCATCATCCTAAGAAGAAACTTCACACCATCACTCTCCATTCCATCACCAGCCATAGACAATGAGTAATGCAGTTTCTGTCTCTTATTATCTGCCTTTTTCTTTTGGACATTTCATATAAATGAGCTCATACAACATGTAAGCTTGGCTTCTTTCACTGAACACAATATTTTTGAATTATGTCCACATTGTAGCATTTATCAGTACTTCCTGCCTTTTTTCTTGCCAACTAGCATTCCTTAAATTAAGTTTCACCTGGCGTGTATTTACTCATTTTTACATTTTTGCACTTAATACATCATGATGTTTTAGGTGCCTTATAAATAGCAAAAGATTAAAATTTGTATTTAACCACTTAACCACTGAAAGTGTGAATAAAATTTCCCAGGAATTCAGAGGAGAATGGGATCAGGCAATGCTTCAACCAAGGGGCATCATCTGATCGTCAAGGAAAGGCAGAGTTTGAATGAGAAAAGACTCCGCTGAGGGGTGGAAGGAGATGGAGGCTATTTCATTTATTTATTTTTTTTATTTATTTTATTTTTTTTGGCAGGGTGGGGGATGAAGTTTTGCTCTTGTTGCCCAGGCTGGAGTTCAATGATGCCATCTCAGTTCATAGTAACCTCCGCCTCTTGGGTTCAAGCGATTCTCCTGCCTCAGCCTCCCAAGTAGCTGGGATTACAGGTGTGTGCCACCATGCCTGGCTAATTTTTGTATTTTTAGTAGAGACGGGGTTTCACCACATTGTTCAGGCTGGTCTTGAACTCCTGACTTCAGGTGATCTGCCCGCCTTGGCCTCCCAAAGTGCTGGGATTACAGGCGTAAGCGACCACGCCCGACCGAAGATGGAGGCTATTTCAACATGAAACACTGGGCCAAACATTGAGTCTGAGCCAGCAGATCTTTTATTTAGGAGGCAAATGAAAATTGAAAGAAGACCAAGCTGAAAGTGGATAACTAGTTGTGTGACCCGAGAAAGTTCCCCAGTCAAGGTCTCCATTTCTCACCTGTGAAATCCAAGTGTTAAGTTCTCATCATCTCTAAGGTTCCTTCTGGTTCTAAAATTCTGTAGAGGTTGGAACAAAATATGATAGTATTTTGAGTCATTAAAGAAAGCTGTAAGCATAGTTTCATTTTCACAGCATATTGTTGGTCATAGCGCTTGCTTTATTAAACATCAAGTCTTTGGGAATGCAATAGCTAACCGTAACACTAAAACTATAAAAAACAGGATTTATTTACAGCAGTATTTTTGACAGGAGCTCTTAGAAGGCCTTGTATAATAAAACAGAAATTTTATACATTAGTAATGTGTACAGTAGAAATTTGAAAGATATCCTAGGAGGAACCAAATTGTTAGATATATCTATAAAACAAGAATTAAAGGCTCTAGGAAGCTGTACTTATAAATAGCAGAAAAAAATAAGAATTTTAAAAAAATGATTCACTAAATGTAAAAATGAGAGATATTACAGAAAGAAGAATGAAGGAAAGAAATGAAACTTCCATCAAAATTTATCTAATAGTTTGGTTATACTGAAAATAAGGAAGTTTTAAAGTGTGGTAATCATCTATAGTTTTGTCTGAATAAGAATAAAATTAGAAAGATGTGAAACTTTGAACTTGCACTAAAGAACAACAGGTCTTCTTGCATGCTTAATGATTGGTCTGCCCTAACTGCAGTAGTCTACAAAACCATAAATCATTATTATTTAGTACAAATAATTTTAAATCTTTAAAAGTATTTTATTGTCTGATATTTCTAAGAGTGCAATTTAAATCTACATTTATCTCTTTTTTTTTTCATTTTTAATATGAGACAGTGGTCTCACTGGGTTGCCCAGGCTTATCTCGAACTCCTAAACCCAAGGGATCCTCCCACCTTAGTCTCCCAAGTAGCTGAGATTACAGACGTGCATCACCATGCTTGGCCCTAATTCTACATTTAAATTTAAATGCAGAGCATTCATGGCTTAGCTAAAGTAGCAGTCATCCCCAAGATTTTCTCCAGAGATTATATCTAGGTGTATAAAATATTGGCCAGGTGCAGTGGCTCACTCCTATAATCCCGACACTTTGGGAAGCCTATGCAGGAGGATCACTTGAGACCAGGATTTGAAACCAGCCTGGGCCACATAGCCAGGTCCTGCCACTACAAAAAAATTAAAATAAAAATTAGCCAGATATAATGGCACGTGCTTGTAGTCCTGCTACTCAGGAGGCTGAAGCAGGAGGATCGCTTAAGCCCGAGAACTCAAGGCTGCAGTGAGCTATGATCACACCACTACACTCCAGCCTGGGTGACAGATCTAGACTCCATTTTTAAAAAAGAAACTAATAGATAAATAAATTTGTTAATTAAATCAATCTAAATTAAATTAAAATATTACTAAGTCCATGTGTACATTAATGGAAAAAACCACAATTACTTATGCATCAACATAATAAAAAGAATGATGTATTTTACATGTTCTCGCATTCTCTCCTGAACCATGCCTGGGAAGTCTGTAGTCAAAGTTGAACATGTCGTCATTTCACATTAAAATGTAGGTTATTGATTTTTCTTGTTTCTTCCCACATTGTCACTGACCCATATCCTGTAAGACAGCAAAAGAGCTTTGACATCAGAAGGTGGGTAAGGATAATAGAAAATCACTAATGTTTGGAAATTCTGTGCTGAAAAAGTGGATTGACCAACATGTAATTGGTTAATGGATAAATTCCAGGACTGGATAAGCTAGCATTTTATTCCGACACAAGTAAAACATTACACAAAGGAAGTGGATTCATTTTTTAAAAATCAGACATAGTTTTCCTATCCTAAAGCATATTTGCATCCGCTAGCAGACAAGTACAGGTAATTGCCTCCAGGTGTTTGCCTGCAGGAAGTCATTGAAATTCAGTGCTAGTAATGGCAGTTTTCTGCCCAGCAAAAACTAACCTACAGGAACCTCAGAGGCACAGGTATATATTAGAATAGCAATGCCAGCCCTCTGAAAGGCCATAGATTCAGAATGACCAGTTTAACAGGATACAGACTAAATAAAACAAGAATGAAGTCATGTTTTTTAACAATAAAAAAATTTAAGATTAAGAAAAATGTTTTTCTTCTGCTTTTAAAAAAATTTAAACATTACTTGTTTTTCTTACCTTTTTACTCATTGATGGTAACCGCCTAGCAATCATTTTTCTCCCAGACAAAATAGAAATTACAAGAACA
This sequence comes from Theropithecus gelada, assembly GCF_003255815.1. Classification (NCBI taxonomy): domain Eukaryota; kingdom Metazoa; phylum Chordata; class Mammalia; order Primates; family Cercopithecidae; genus Theropithecus; species Theropithecus gelada. The sequence goes on from NC_037671.1 coordinate 14,986,682, forward strand.
ATTACATTTTTTTAAAGTTCTGTTTTTATGAAAGCTCCTGTTCAAAAATAACTAATTATTATACAATAACCCAGGTATTTTTTCCACCGTAAATAGATACTCTAGGATATTTAAAGATGGCAGATTAACCATTAGCATTTAGCTCAATGCTACTGCTCGAATGACAATAATTTTTTTTTTTTGAAAGACACAGCATACAAAGACAAAATAAACAAGAATGGAGACAACAGCAACAGAAACTTGGAAGCTGGGAGGAGATCTGAGAAAGCTGGATTCTCAGCCAACTCCAGAGAGAGCTGAGAAGCAGACTGATTTTTTGTTTTGTTTTGTTTTTAATTTCAAGTACAAATCCAAGAATGAGCATCATCAGATATCTCTGGAAGTTCTGTTGCAAGTAGGGTTGCTGAAGAAGCAGCTGGCCCTTCTCATCTCCTCCCCACTTCATGAAACAGGTCAGCTACCCATCTTAGCAGAAGATCTAAGAGATTTATTTCCTGGAGACAGACACAGAGGGTTCAAACTAAAAAGTGGGCAGTTGAGCTTACACACTAAATGCAAAAACTCTTCATATTTCTTAACCTTTTCTAGGTTGGAACACCGTTTGCTAAGTACACACACTCTTGTGAGTGCATACACAAGCATACACAGACACATATTCCCTAGGCAGACGAATAGAGGTCTTCTCTGGGGAATTTGACCAGCCCAATAGAAAAGATCTGAAAATATTGCCAATGAGGGCTCCAGTAGGCAGGCCACCATACAGTGAAGTCCCTGGTCAATAACTAGTCACACACTCCTCCTCCAGTCGGCTTTTTTTTTCTTTTTTTTTTTTTTTGAGACCCAGCCGGCTCTGTTGCCCAGGCTGAAGTGCAGTGGCGCGATCTCAGCTCACTGCAACCTCCGTCTCCTGGATTCAAGCAATTCTCCTGTCTCAGCCTCCTGAGTAGCTGGGACTACAGGTGTGTGCCACCACGCCCGGCTAATTCTTGTAGTTTTAGTAGAGATGGGGTTTCACCATTGGTCAGGCTGGTCTCAAACTCCTGACCCCAGGTGATCCACCCACCTCGGCCTCCCATAATGCTGGGATTACAGGCATGAGCCACCACACCTGGCCTCTAATCGGCTTTTAGTGCACGCACGCCTAGTAGGAGTAGCCACACAAGGATTATTAGGATGGGATTCTAATATGGGAGACACGGAAACAAAGAGTCAGGGAAAAAAGCAATGGGAGAAAACAGAACCTGGAGGGGAGGATAACATTTGAAAATGATCCTTAATACGTTCAGATAAGATACTGCATGTAAAAGACAAGAAAAGGGTGCTATTTTGGAAAAATAATATTTTGAGGAAGAAGAACTTTAAAATAATTTAAAATAGAATTGTGAAAGTAAAAAAAGCAATAGAAGAGTTGGAAGATAAATTAGAGGAAATCTTCTAAAAGCAGAGCAAAAATAAAAAATAAGGGATAAAGGATAAGAAAAAAATACAGGATATGTCCAGCAGGTCCAACGTCTATATGGTAGGAGTTCCACAAAGAGACAACTCAAGAAATAGAGAATAGGAAATCATCAGTGAAACAATCCAAAAACATTTCCCCCAAATGAAAGAACATGAGTTTTTAGATCAAAATAAACCACACAGATCCAGCGCCAGAAATAACTTAAAAACCAACATTAAGGCCGGGCACAGTGGCTTATGCCTGGGAGGCCAAGGTGGGCGGATCATGAGGTCAGGAGATCGAGACCATCCCAGCTAACGAGGTGAAACCCCATCTCTTCAGAAAAATACAAAAAAAAAAAAAAAAAAAAATTAGCTGGGCTTGGCGGTGGGTGCCTGTAGTCCCAGCTACTTGGGAGGCTGAGTCAGGAGAATGGCATGAACCCGGGAGGCGGAGCTTGCAGTGAGCCGAGATCACACCACTGTACTCCAGCCTGGATGACAGAGCGAGACTGCGTCTCAGAAAATAAAAAACAAACAAAAAAGCCCACCAACATTAAGACACATCATTAGGACATTTTTGAAACTCTGAGATGAAGAGAATATATTGTGAGCTTCTAGAAAGAACAGATTTTATAAGAAGAATCAAGATTCATAATGACTTGACATTTCATAGTAGAAATATTGGAAGCTAGAAGACAATGAATTTAATGCCTTCGAAATTATGTGGAAAAATTCATTTTATTCTAGAATTCTCTATCCAGCCAATCTATAAATTAGGCATGAAGGTAGAATAAAGACATTCTCTGACTTCCAAGACCTCAAAGTGTTTTGTTTGCTGTGGACCCTTTGTTAGGAAGCCCTAGAGTATGGAACCACCTAAAATGAGGGAAAAATCTCAGAAAGAAGGAAGGGATGGGATCCGGGAAATTGTGACCCACTTGAGAAATGGGAGAAGTCAACCCCAGGGATGATGGTGAAAGGGATCCCATAAACACCGCTGAGTCAGGCCTAGGGTGTGACTCGAGAATACAGGTCAGAAAGCTCTAGGGGAGAGCTATTGGATAGGACCCAATTAATACTGTATTAGGTTAGTTTGAATGTGTTGAGATGACATTTACTGATCTTAGGTTGAATTACTAAGTACAGTCATGTGTTTTTTAATGACAGGAATACATTTTGAGAAATGTGTCATTAGGCCATTTTGTTCTGCTAACATCATGGAGTGTCCTTGGTAGAGCCTACTACACACCTAGGCTGTATGTGACAGCCTATGGCTCCTAGACTACAAATCTGGACAGCATGTTACTGTACTGAATACCCTAGGCAACTGGAACGCAAGGGTAAGTATTTGTGTATCTAAACCTATCTAATCAAACACAAGGTGCAGTAAGAATATGGTATAAAAGGATTTTTTGTTGTTGTTGTTGTTGTTGTTTGTATTCGTTTTTTTTTAAGACGGAGTCTTGCTCTGTCGCCCAGGCCGGGGGTGCAGTGATGCGATCTCAGCTCGCTGCAACCTCTGCCTCCCGGGTTCAAGTGATTCTTTTGCCTCAGCCTCCTAAGTAACTTGAATTACAGGCGTGAGCCACAATGCCCAGCTAATTTTTTATAGTTTTAGTAGAGACAGGGTTTCACCATGTTAGCCAGGATGGTCTCCATCTCCTGACCTCGTGATCCACTTACCTCTGCCTCCCAAAGTGCTGGGATTACAAGCGTGAGCCACCACGCCTGGCCAATATAAAAGGTTTCCAAAATGATACACCTAGATAGAGCTCTTCCCATGAATGGAGCTCACAAGACTGGAAATTGCTCTGCGTGAGTCAGTGAATGATGGTGAGTGACCGTGAAGGCTTAGGACATCCCTGTACCCTACTTCAGACCTTTATAAACACTGGACATTTAGGCTATACTAAATTCATTTTTTAAAATTTTCTTTCCTCAGTAATAAATTAATCTGAGCTTACTGTAACTTTTTAACTTTATAAACCTTTTAATTTTTTTTAACTTTTTGACTCTTTTGGAGTAACATTTAGCTTAAAATCCAAACACATTGTACAGCTGTACAAAATATTTTCTTTCTTTGTATTTTATAAACTTTTTTCTATTTTTATTTTTTACTCTTTAAACTTTTTTGGTACAAACGAAGACATAAAGACACACATTGGCCTTGGCCTGCACACACACGCGATCATCAAGACATTACTAGGTGGTAGGAATTGTTCGGCTTCTTTACAATCTGATGGGACCACTGTCGTATATGCTGTCTGTTGTTGCCTAAAATGTCATTGTGTGGTGTACACAGAAAGCCAAGCAGATACACAAACTAAGCAATGATGCTCTTTATGGAAGCACAAAAAGGGAAAAATACTCACAGCGTATCGTACGACTTAGCTGTGAATAGTATTCTTAGTCTCGGTGATAATGGACCTGTAAACACCGACTGTTGCCCCAACCAAAGCAATAATTTACATGGGGCACTGGGGGACAGCAATGTAACTGTGTATGCTTGGGAACAGAGGGAGCGGCACAAAAAGAGAGCTAAAGCTCCATATTTCAGAGTGAGAAGGCAATAGATAATCTAAAATTGAAAAGTCAAAAATTACACTTTATTTAGAGATGCAAATGTAAATATTAAACAATTGGTAAAAGAGTTGAAAATATTTTTGTCTAGGGAGTGGGAAATAGTGACAGCAGAGATGGCAAGAAACAGCATTTTTTTCTTAATGTGCCATAAAACAATCTGACTCTTTAAACTCTGATGAAATATTATACATTGATGTAAATGAAAAACAAAAGAAAACATTGAGATGAAAAGATATACTCCTAAAATCTTTGGGTGAACCATTTTAGGTGATATGGCTAAGGTAGATAACTTATCTGATAATGATTATACCTTTCTACTTGTTAATTCATTCATAGGGTTGTGTGAATAAACATTTATTGAATGATTACCACATGCAAAGTTCCATGGGAAAGGTAAATATGGAAGGAATATACCATGATTTTCTTCCTTACGTTGCTTGCAAGTGAACATGACATATATTTAAAATATGTTTTGTGTGCTTATATCAATAAATAAAAAAGAACTAGGGCAGAGAGAAAGGATAGTACATACATACAACAGTATAAGAGAAACAAGATCCAGAAGTCCGCTTGTTGAATATGGAAATTTGTAGACCAGATAGCTGGGACCAACATGAAGAAAACTATGAAGATAAGAAGTGTCTCAGCATGACTGGATGGTTGCAATTCATTAATTATAATGAAGAACAAAGAATAAGAATGTTAACTCCAAGAGAGCAGGCATCTTATTGCCTAGAATATGCCTTATTCACCATTCCCAATACTAGAACATTGCCTGGTATATAACAGATACTCAATAAACATTTGCCCAATGAATGGATGGGTAAGATTGTAAAGATAGTTAGAGGTTGATAACAGAGGGCTTTGAATTCCATGTTAAATTTAGAATTTAGACTGTAAGTAAATAGGAAAATATTTGAGGAGAAGATTGTGATGGTTCTAATTTTGACAGCTGAGTTTAGGACAGGTTGGAAGCTTGTGAGGTGTCGGGTCAGTTAGAAAGAAATGAAAAATAAAGGCGGCCACAGGTGCGGTGGCTCACGCTTGTAATCCCAGCACTTTGGGAGGCTGAGGTGGACGGATAACAAGGTCAGGAGATCGAGACCATCCTGGCTAACACAGTGAAACCCCGTCTCTACTAAAAATACAAAAATTAGCCGGGCGTGGCAGCGTGCACCTGTAGTCCCAGTTGCTGGGGAGGCTGAGGCAGGAGAATGACTTGAACCCGGGAGGCGGAGCTTGCAGTGAGCCAAGATCTCACCACTGCACACTCCAGCCTGGATGACAGAGCAAGACTTCATCTCAAAAAAAAAAAAAAAAGAAGGCCTGAGTTGTATCGTTGTACCCATTAACCACTAAATTAGAAAGGAAGAAACAGACCACTTACTGCAGAAGCAAGCCATGATTTTATGGAAGTGTAGTAAATTTGAAGTCAGAAAAAATTGAGTTAAATCCTGTCTCTGTCATGTAATGGGTGTGGAGATCTGGACAAGTCCTAGGACATCTTCTATGAGCATCAATTTCCTCAGTAAAATCAGGAATACTTTTTGCAAATACTTCACCTGTTGTCTAAAGGGTATTGTCAAGGATATGTCAATATGTTAAGGCAGGATAAATTGATGTGAGGATAAAAGAAGAGAGAAGTGCAAGAGAGACATAACACATAGCCAGGAGTGGAGCTTAAAATCCACCATGATACACAAAGTTATGTGAAAGCATTTTGGAAAATGAAGAGTTACACAAACGTTCAATGTGGTTGACTTATGACATTTCTGATGTACTGGAAGCTTGAAAGAATGACTACTGTGCCAGAGGAAAGGGCATTACGTTGATGCAGAGAGAATGGGGGCTATTATAGATTAAGCTTTTAAGAAGTTTGGAGGTCAAGAGACAACTGAAAAGGCAACTAAAATCTAAAGAGGTGAAGTTCGTGATTACGTTTTATATTCTCAAAGTATTTGATGAAAATATTCACCAATCTTTGAAGTAGAACCAACCAAACCACAGATTCTTTAACTAGAGTGGACGTTAGTGAGCAGTTCTAACGCAGACACTTTGCAGGTAGGAAGTAAAACCCAATGAGGTGTCAATGTTAGCAGTAGAAGGTACCACTTATCAATATTTCTCAAAAGGAACAAAACAAACAAACACATTTAAAAACCCTAGATACAATAATCAATAGACTATGGATCTCATTTCCCTGGAAGGACGGTTCATGGATAACATGTAGAGTTGATTAGTAATTAATGAATAAAGGAGACGTAAGGGAAGGAAAGGCTGTATGTATAAGATAGAATTGTGTGTTCTAAACAATTTAGACCAGAAAATGGAAACCCAGAAAAAGTGAAACGATAGCAGTTAAAGGGACAGGCATAATTGATTAACTGGGAGTATGTCAATTTTATTTTATTTTTTATTTGTATTTTTTCGAGACAGGGTCTCACTCTGTCACCCAGGCTGGAGTGCAGTGGCGTGATCACAGCTCACTGCAGCCTTGACCTCCCTGGGCTCAGGTGATTCTTTCACCTCAGCCTCCTGGGTAGCTGGCACTACAAACACCTCTGGCTAATTTTTGTATTTTTTGTAGAGATGAGGTTTCACCATGTCGCCCAGGCTGGTCTCCAACTCCTGGGCTCAAGTGATCCACTCACCTCGGCTTCCCAAAGTGCCAGGATTACAGGTACAAGCCACCGCACCCAGCCTGCAAATTTTATTTGAGCCTCGTGGATCACTTCATGAAGTGCTCCTAGAAACGGTACAATTCACCTAGATCTTAGAGAGAATGGCTTAGAGCATTTGGATGAGCAAAGAGGAGGAAAGCAAGCCTTCTGTGCAATGATGGTGACTGAAACAGAAATATGTAGAAAGGAAGCATGAAACTTACTGCAGGAACAGTGAGTGAAGCTGTTTAGCTGGAGTGAAGGCTTCATTTAGGGAAGCAAGTAAGCACAATGTTTTCAGGTGATTGCTTGCATCATATAGAGGTTTAAAGACCAGCTAGGGAATGTGTATCTTGTAGTCAGAGGGAAGTGACTCGGTTTCTTCAGTGCGGGAGTTACATGATGGCAGCATTCTTTTTAGGAGATAATTAGGGTGGTATGCCTGATTAAGAGAAGCTAGGAATGTTTGGACTCTAGCCCTATCTTTTCCAAGTTGATGTCATGGTAGACAACTGCATTCTCTCCCCAGACACTCTTAGATGTTAATATTGGCAACACTGGAAGAATCTGTTGAGTAGTTTTTATGAAATGTAATACAAGATATACTTGCTTTTCACCTTCAGCAATTTTTTCAAAGAAGAGTGAGGAAAAGTTTTAAAATATGTCACATTGGACCTCTATATTTTAGAGTCATAATAATAAAATCTCACATTTTCTAAATGAAATAAAGCAATGAGTTAGAATTGAGAAAATAGGCAGGAAGGCCTTGGTTAAGGCGAAAACAGAGGGATTATAAAAATGTTTTGGGGAATGATGTCAGAATTGTAGGTAATGGGTGGTTGTAAAGAGATAATTCTGATTTTAATCAGTCAGATCATCTATATTCAAGAAGCCAGGTGTCAGGGCAATATAAACTAGAGGAAAGAGAGAGTGTGTAGTAATTTTCATCCAGTGAAATCAAAGCCACTCTAACTATCAATATTTATAGAAGTAATTGTAAGTGAATTTAGGAGGGTAGATATCCAATTCACCATCTTCATAGCATCTAGAAAAATATTGTCCTGGGTTTAACATAAGTCATTCACTTCAAATTAAGAAGCAAAGAAGAAAAAAGAAAATAGAGCAGTAGAATGGCAAGTAGTTACAAGTATGTAAATAAAAGCTTGCTTAAAAAGAAATCCAGTTACTAATCAGTGAAAAACAAAAGGAAGATATAATGAAGAGACATAGAAGAATAAATAAAGGAGACATTACACATAGTGGAAAGATACAAAGGAAAGGATCTATTTAGATACTCACAGCGACAGATGCTTCCAGATTACTTAATAAGCACACATTGCTCTTTTGCAAAGTATTCCTAAGGAGTAGGTTATTATCGCCCCATTTTACAGATGGGGACACTGTCAAATGTCATTTGGTATTTTTGCATATTAAACTTAGGTTGCTAATTAGCAATGTATCTGAGATGGAATTTTGCAGTGGTAAGAAACATTAATATTTCTTTGTTTTCAGGACCTCCAGTGTAACTTAGAAGAATCGTTCCTTTGATGTATCTGCTATGCAGCTGGTCAATATTGCATGATGACTTCTCAACATTACTATTGATTTAGGCTACCAGGAAAAATCAAGCTTGCTTCAAGGAGATTTTAGTGCAAGAAATCCATATTATTTGACACTTGCTATTATTTCTGCAGCATCCCAGAATTTCTCATTTAAGTACTGCCCAATAGTATTCTGGCTTTCTTTGCATTTGTGAACACAGACACAAAATGTTTTGTTGTAATTTATTGCAGAATGGCAGTTTGGCCTTTGGGGAATATGAATCATGGGTCACTGTCATGAAACAACTTATGTTTGGAAACTTTTTTGAATAATAATTGATTTGGGACAAGACTTTTTTTCCCTTAATAAGAAATTAGGAGCTTTCTGAATAAGAAATATCATTAGAGTTTTCCATTTTAAATTGTGTGAATTTGTTTTCATTGTATGAAACTGGATACAAGATAATCAGTTGCTCAGACTAGATACCAAAAGGAATGGTTATTAAGACAGTAGAAAAATCTTTTTGAAGAACATTCATAGGGTAGCCATCCTACTCCACCAAATCAAACCTGAGGCAATAGAAAACTACGCTTTTAGAATAATAAAAATAGCAGAAAACTCCCATGAGAGAATGTCTGATTTACCTTTCTGGAAATCACTTTATTTTGTTCCAGACGGGTGGACTATGGAACTTTCTGAGAGAACATGGTTACAAAACTGTTGTGTGATCAAAGTTCCGGAGGGAGGGACTGTTTTGACTCTCTTGTTACTATGTGAGGGATGGAATTTTGCAACCAGAAGGTTCCACAACAGTTGGAAACGACAGTTGTATGAGTAGCGAGCCGAAGACAAATGTGTGTGTCCTGTTACTCCTGCTCTGAGAACTACACACTGCCGCCGTGCCAAGATTTCCTGCTTGCATCAATATTTTTTATAATTACCGAACCTCATGTGCATAACCCATTAGTAGCAAAAAAAATCTTACAAGTAACATCTACACTGTCTTTAGGTTAGACAGCCATCTGGCTAGCTGATATGCACTATACACACACACACACACACACGCACACACACAGATAGCCTTATTTAGATGCCTTATTATAATGCTAGTTCCATTTTCAATCATCTACCATAAATCAAGCTCCACCTCCTTTGGCAGAAATTAAAACAGCTGAAATTTAAAAAGCACTTAGAACATGTTAAAGCTCACCATAGGCTATTCTCATCCTGTTATTAGTGGCTTACTCTTATCTTCCATTCTCTGGCTCATCTCTCTCACCTGTGAATTCATGTCCCTTTCATTTTCCTCAGCTTCCAGAAAGTCCGTTTTATCTATTGCCCTTTCTCCAACTTTTCCCAAGTTGGACTTTGACTCTAGACTTGTGGGTTCCTTTATATTGATGTCCACAGACATTTTGGCACAATAGGAACTGCCATGAAAAAGAGATGCCAATACATTCAAAACTGGAAATTTAATCTTGTGCTTTTTTTTTTTTTTTTTTTTTTTTTTTGAGACGGAGTCTCGCTCTGTCGCCCAGGCTGGAGTGCAGTGGCCGGATCTCGGCTCACTGCAAGCTCCGCCTCCCGGGTTCACGCCATTCTCCTGCCTCAGCCTCCCGAGTAGCTGGGACTACAGGCGCCCGCCACCTCGCCCGGCTAGTTTTTTGTATTTTTTAGTAGAGACGGGGTTTCACCGTGTTAGCCAGGATGGTCTCGATCTCCCGACCTCGTGATCCGCCCGTCTCGGCCTCCCAAAGTGCTGGGATTACAGGCTTGAGCCACCGCGCCCGGCCTCGTGTGCTTTTACAAACGAAATAGTATGGAATAGTATAGCAGAAAGTTTAGGGAAGGGAAAAAATGAGTGGTTTAAGTGTTGTTTACCAGAAACAATTCATCTGCAAAATTTGATCCACTGAGCAGGCATTTGGAGGAAGCTTTTTATGTTGGCAACATATTTACAGAGTCAGAAGCTGGTGAGTTTGAGATCTGGTAAGGTTTGGGGAAATAGATGTTAATGTAGGAGGTAGATATTGGAAACTGAGATGTGTTTGCAAAAAAAGGGGTACCTGTAAAGCTAGTGGAGGTGAAGTTGTGGTGTTGGGAGTTTATTAACAACAAGGAAAGGTTATTTATAATTAATGATTTAGATGGGAAATTTGAAATGCTTTAGAATTGTGTGGAATGCTGTCCTGTAGTCTGGTCCAGGTGCCCAGTATACCCATCTACTGAGGCTGAAATCCCACAAATACAGACATATAAACACAACCCTTATTAAAATGTATGTACATACATAAACATATAATATAGGTGTGTGCATATAGGTGTGTATGTGTGTATATATACACAAAGTTTCTATATATATATATAAAAAACAGTTTCAAGTTTCATTTATAAAATATGTTTCAAGACACACAGTGGATGCCTGAAACCTCAGATAGTACCAAAACCTCTCTCTCTCTCTCTCTCTCTCTATATATATATATATATACTGTTTTTTGATTTCTTTTTATTTCTTGAGACAAATTCTCGCTCTGTCGCCCAGGCTGGAATGCAGTGGCATGATCTCGGCTCACCGCAACCTCCGCCTCCTGGGTTCAAGCAATTCTCCTGCCTCAGCCTCCCGAGTAGCTGGGATTACAGGTGTGCACCACTGCATCTGGCTAATTTTTTTTGTATTTTTAGTGGAGATAGGGTTTCACCATATTGGCCAGGCTGGTCTTGAACTCCTGACCTCAGGTGATCTGCCTGTTCGGCCTCCCAAAGTGCTAGGATTATAGGCATGAGCCACTGTGCCCGGCCCATATATACTGTTTTTTTCTATACATACATAGCTATGATAAAGTTTAATTTAAAAAGTAGACACAGTTATAAATTAGCAATAACTAACACTAGAACAATTGTAACAATATACTGTAATAAAAGTCATATATGAATATGGTCTCTCTCTCTCTCTCTCTTAAAATACTGTAATATTTTAGGACTGTGGTTAACGGTGGGTAATTGAAACTATAGAAAGGTGAATTATACATAGATGTGTGCATGTATTTTTTTCATATGTACATATATAATTTTTTTTAAACCTGAAATCAGGTTGTAGTAGACAGGCCATCAGGGTGGGAACTGAATCTGAAAGAAGAGAAAGGGAGCTTAAGGAAAAACATTATTTGTTTCATAACTGTGTTTAGGTCACACCTGCTTTTCCAGATCCCAGCCTGCCACAAATGAGAATATAAAACAAATCTCAGACTTACTGGGTGGTGGGGTAGCCTAGGGATTTAGGATGTGGTCTTCTCTGCAGACAATCAGGGTCCCTGTGAGGCCAGCTCTAGTTGTACCTTTGGCTTGGTACTTAACCCAAGCCTGAGTTCCTTCATCAGGAAAACATGGGTAATGGTGTTTGTAGCAGCAGGTTATTGGTGCTTTTAAAAAATAAACTTCATTTTGGAATAATTTTAGCTTTACAGAAAATTTATAAAGATTGTACAGAGAGCCCTGTACATATGCGCTTACTGTTTACTTCATTGTTAACATCTTACATTACCAGGATACATTTGTCAAAAATAAGAAATTGACATTGGGACATTACTATTAACTACACTCCAGACTTTATCTGGATGTCAACAGTTTTTCCATTAATGTCTTCTCTCTATTCCAGGATCCCATCAAGGATCGTGTTAGATTTGGTTGTCAGGTCCTCTCGGGATAAGTCTCCAGAGACTTATTTCAAGGTTTAAAGCATAACACATGTAAAGCACACTTAGTCTGGTGCGAAACATGTAATAAAGCATTGGTCAACACTGAGGGATCATTGTAACTATGTGATAGGCACTGTTTCAGCACTTTCCAAACACCAATTCATCTAATATTCACAGCTATTCTGTGAAGACTCCAATTGCATTTACTTTACAGATCAGAAAACGGAGGCACAGGAAGGTCAAAAAAATAGCCCCAAATTATGCAGCTGGCAGATCTGGGCTTCAACCCAGGCTTGCTGGCTCTTAAGCCCATGCTTTTAGTCACGATGTTGCCTCTTTGTATGTGCATAATATATACTCTTTATTAGTACGAGACTCTGGAACTGGTAAATTGTCTCTAGGGCAGAAGAATATTACTAAGTAGTTCTCTGTTAGTTACTGAAAATATGCCTGATTTTTAATCCTCTTTAAATAAAATATCATAGCAACTCAGAAAAGGTAAGGAATGCGGATTGAATAAGCCAGAAGTACATGTTTCATAGTTTTTCTTATAAATCACTTTTTTGAACCCTTACTCTGCCATATTTTTTCTTAATTTCTTTTTTTCTTTTTTTTTGGAGAGAGGGTCTCGTTCTGTAGCCCAGGCTGGAGTGCAGTGGTGCGATCACAGCTCATTGCAGCCTTGATTTCCCAGGCTCAAGGGATCCTCCCAACTCAGCCTCCTAAGCAGCTGGAACTACAGGTGCATGCCACCATGCCTGGCTAATTTTTTGTATTTTTTTTAGAGACAGGGTTACCCCATGTTGCCCAGGCTGGTCTCAAACTCCTGGCTCAAGCAATCGGCCCCTCTTAGACTCCCAAAGTGCAGTGATTACAGGCGTCAACTATTGTGCCTGGCGTTTTCTTAATTTTATACACATATATTCACTCTTTCCCTCTCTCCTTCCCTCCCTCCCTTCTTTCCTTCCATCCATACTACATGTTTAAGCCATGGAACCTCTATCAAAACTACAGCAGAGAAGAAACTTTTTAAAAAAATCTAGGAATGAAGATTAAGAGCAAGCAAAAGGCAATGGAGTTTCTGGTGACAATTCCGAAAGGCATAAAAGGGGAAGGATTTGGGAGCAGGAAGAAAGGGAGAGGGAGGATGGACTGGGAGCTCTCTAGTCAAGCTCTACCAGGAACCACCTGGTGATGCTGTCATTTATTTCACATGACTACTCCTTATATTGGCTTCCCAGTCTATAAAATAAGCAGATCCCCTTTAACTCTGTTATATATAATAACTTTGAGTCCAGAAATTTTAAAAAGGATGTTTAAAGAAAAATGAAAAAGCAAGAAAGCAGTTAAGTTGATATGAAAGGCTTAGCAACTAAACTGGAAGGTAAGCAGGCCTCAAACTACAACATTCATTCAACACACATTTATTTCAGCACTGTTCTAGGTGCTGGGGAGACAGAGAGGAACAAAGCGTGGCCACTACACTCACGGCCCTCATAGTCTAGTGGAGGGTTGAGAGATAATAAACATGGAAACCAATAAGACAAGTGTAGACTGTGCGATTTTATAAAGGAAATTAATGGAAGGATGAGGCGGAGACTATGGGGTAGGGGAGGGGGTATCCACACTTGAGATAGGACAGATCATGTTTAATTTACCTGTGTTCAGATTGTGATTACAATGGGGAAAATAAGACCCTTAAATCCTTCGGCAATCGACAAAATCACTTTATTTATAGCGCAATAAAGGTGTGCACCAAGACGGCTTTCCACAAGAAGTTTGACAACCATTTTACTAAAAATGTGAAAGAATATTTACACAACAAGTTATTTAGGAGTAATTCTTCATGGAAATAAGAAAGTCTAGAATGAAGTCCTTCAGCTCCTCCTCAAGCAACTGACAAGCCCCTTTCCTAGGCTGGCATCAACTCTATCTACAATTCTATGTAAATATACTCTTGGTATCTGCTACGGAACTGATTTGTTCCCCCAGCATGCCAATTGACATGTTGAAGCCCTAACCCCCAATGTGACTGTATCTGGAGATAGAGTCTTTAGGAGGTAATTAAGGTTAAATTAGGTAATAAGGGTGGGGTCCTGATCTAATGGGATTAGCGACCTTAAAAGAAGAGACACCAAAGAGCCAGTGTGCGCATTCTCTCTCTCCCTTTCTCTCTCTTTTTTCCTCCCTCTCTCTGTACATGCACTACATCTGGGAAAGGCCATGTGAGGACACAGAGAGAAGGTGGCAGTCTACAAGCCAAGAAGAGAGGCCTCAGAGAAAGCCAACCTTGCCGATGCCTTGATCTTGAACTCCCAGCCTCTAGAACTGTGGGACACTGTATTAGCTCAGGGCCCACTGTAATAAAAATACCACCTTGTTAGATTACAGATAGGGTTGGGTCATCTTCATTGAATGCTATTCTTCTTCTAGGGTTCCTCAGTATGCCACTTGTGGACATAGCTTATGAGGAATTCTTTCAGGAACTGCAAGTATCAATCACATCTAGTTTTCTTTCCCCTCTTTACAGATAGTACACCAAATAATACCCATTAAACTGTCATTACTTGTCATTGAAAGAGAGGCTTTTCAATGAGACGTGGTTTCCTCTAATAGTATGTCTCCTACAGGTAACAGTATCAGTACTGGCATAAATGTGAATTAAATCATCTTTCTAAAAACTAGACATGGCTAAAATTGAAGACATTTTATCTGCTTTCCCCTAAGCCTCACACCATGCCAGGATGACCGTCATTTTCATGACACATTGAAATTTGAAAAACTTTTTAAAATTCCCTTTTCTTATTTGCTCCATTGATGTAGAATATTATACAGTTATTGAAATCTGGTTTTCACAAAATATAATCTTTAAACTTTGAGCATCTGAATATTTTCTTGATCCCCATCATAGCTCTATCATTTACCAGCTCTGTAGCTCCTGGAAGACTATGTAGCATTTCTAAGCCTCTGTTGCTTCATCTACAGTGTAGGTTTATGGCAGGGATTCAATGAGTTCATATAGGAAAACATGGCAAGTCGCAAGCTCTCGATAACTGTTGATTACTACCACTACCATTATTATAACTGCTAATGTTACTGCGGTTTTTGTAACCAGCCTCCGTATCGATCCTAAATCCATCAGTAACAATAACTGTCCTTAAAAAGACCATTCTCAGGCCAGATGTCTCCAAACGGCTACCAACTGTTTGTAATATCATGTCTTAATTCCTTCCAAATGATGACTGAGTAAGCTCTTCTCTGGTTGCCTGTTGCCTGCCCATTCTATCTTCCTAGTTCATTACCAGAGAACCCATCCTTCCCATTGGCCCTGGGGCAATCCAGGTGTACACCTCTCATCTGAGTGTGTGTGTACATTTATATATATATATATATATATATTTTTTTTTTTTTTTGAGACGGAGTCTGGCTCTGTCGCCTAGGCTGGAATGCAGTGGCGCGATCTCGGCTCACTGCAAGCTCTGCCTGCCGGGTTCACGCCATTCTCCTGCCTCAGCCTCCGAGTAGCTGGGACTACAGGCGTCCGCCACCACGCCTGGCTAATTTTTGTATTTTTAGTAGAGACGGGGTTTCACCATGTTATCCAGGATGGTCTCGATCTCCTGACCTTGTGATCCGCCCGCCTCGGCCTCCCAAAGTGCTGGGATTACAGGTGTGAGCCTCTGCGCCCGGCCCTAAGTATAATTATTAATACCTTCCCTTTCACTCTCAAAAGTGTCGTGGTGTGGGTGTTACTTGTTTCCCATTTGCTTAGACGTTCTGCTCTCGGTGGAAAAACCATCACACACACAAGTTCACTTGCTCTCACCTTCCAGTTATTTCCCTCCTCTAGAATGCTGTACTTCCACCACTGCCAAATCGTGAACTTTCTCTCCTTCAATATCCCACTGAGAACTCACCCTCAGGATGGGACTCTGCTCACCCTGTCCTCTACTCAAGCGGAAGCCTCTCAGCGATCATGTAAATAACTGTACAACTTTCATTGGCTCTGTTTATAAGCCTCTTATATCTTTTATTTCCCTCTAGGTATTTTTCCATGTGTTTATCCTGTCTCCATTAATTTGTAATCTCCCAGAGGGCAAGGCCTGAACACAAGCTTCTGTTGGTGTAAAGTGGAGGCACAGGTAAGCCTGCTTGCTAGACACTGCCATCCTTCTTTATGACTAATCTGTTAAAAAAAAAAAATCCTTTGTAGTGCTTTGTTAGTGATGGTCCCGAGACTGCTAACCTAATGAAAAACTATATCCAGTGTCTGCTAGTGTCCAAACAAGAGAAAATCAACAGTTACAAGCTTTCCATAATGTGAGGGGAAAGGTGTGCGGATATTTTGACCCATAAGGGAATTTATGGTGTATGTGAAGCATGTTATAGAATTTGTTGCTTTTAGAGGTTTATTCTTGTCTCTTCAAGGCTGCAGGACTGTCTCAGAAGGGAGATAATATTTACCTTCCAAACTGAGATCTAAAACCCGAACAAAGCCTCAGGAAACATACTCCACCACCATCTTACAAGTTTGTGCTACGGGTGGAGGGAAAATGAATCTAATGTAGGAGGCCTCCCTCTGTGCGTCTAACAGGAAAGACCACATGGTGTAAGTCTCCAGGATCACTAGAGGGGTATTGTTCATTTCAGTCCAGGTAACAACGGGAAGCCCGTGCAAATGTTCCTCTTTCATTGCGGGGCTAAGGAGTGTGGGTCCTTTGCCGCGACTACCTGCTTGCCTCTCTCAGAACCTGCATATGAAGTGCGGAAGATCTGTCTATCTTCTCAGCGGCGCAGAGCCCAAGGTAGAAACCGATGGAGGCGGTGCACTAGATAACATCAAAGCCCCGGGCAGGGGCCAGAAAGGGGGGCACAGGCAGCCCGGGGAATGAAGCGCCTCCCTCTAGCATTTCCTCTCACGCCCACTTGCAACCTAGGAGGCTTTTGGTTTCTGCTTTTGTTGTTTTTAAAATTAAAAGTTAAACCCAGGAAGCTTTGGATCAGACTTTTGCGTTGCAGTTCGGGTAAGTTTTTCTCTCGGTTCTTTTGTCTAACGCCTGGCTTGGGAAGAGCCTGGGCGTGGGGCAGAGTTGGCAGGGCGTGCGGGGAAGGTTTTGTCGCCGGGTCGTCCAGAGGAGGAGGGGATTCGGCCGGTGGACGGGAAAGCCCAGCACGCGCGGAGGGCGGAGGGCGGAGGGCCGAGGGGAGGGACGGGCGGCGTGACCCGGCGGCCGGCGGGGAGGAACCTCCGGGATCTCCGCGTGGCGGTGGCGGTGGCGGCAGCGCTGCCGGGCCGCGCGCTGGGCGGAGGGCCGGGGCCGCGGGGCCGCGCCAGGGGGGAGCCTGAGCCGGGCCAGGCCGGGCGGCCGCGTGGGAACCGGAGCCGCGGACGCAGCGGCGGGGGCGGGCAGGGTGGCGCGGGCCCAGTGGACGCGGGGCCGGGGTGGACTTTGTGCCCTCTCCAAACTGTTCGCCAAGAAAAACGTGTGTTGAGCTTTTCAGTGACACTGTCCTCCCTCGAACCCCACTTTCCCGAAGGGGGGCTCCAGAAGCATTCACGCGGCCGGTGGGGATGGAGCCATAGAGAAATGGTTCCCTTGGAGCCCCCTCTTTTTGGGGGGCAGAGAATGGTCACTCGCTCCCCCATTGTCCCAGGATTTTTGACAGTTGAAACTGCAGTTTACCATTCACATTCATCCTCTACATTCACCCTCTGCTTCATTTTTTTTCCCACGCTGTTTATTTGATACATTTTGAGAAAATATATTGGATTTGCCACAAAACAAGCCTAAAGAAGCTACTTTATAGTATAGCCAGATTTCTCTGCATCCTGATATCTAGGAAGAAGTGAAGGCAGAATTAGGAAAACAACTGCATTTAGAAAATTCAAAAACTTACTAGGAAACTATTCTGTATTGTATATATTTCAAATAAAAGTTTAATATGTTTGCTGCTCAAGGAAATAGTTGAAATGTCAAAATTTACCTATTATAATTCAAAATTGCATGGATGTTTTGTTGGAAAGTTCGTAGTAACGCTGAATCCTACATAAACATTGTGTTGACAGTATGTTGTGCTCAACAATTCTTGGGTTAAACGTTATTCATTCAGTTAGCATTTTTCACTTCCGAAGTGATACAAACTCCACTCATTATCAAATTACCTTACTCCTGACAGATTAATAGCTATACGTTCACAGTTAAACGCATGTTTATTTTTTGATTCAAATAACCCAGTTGGGAAGTTACATTATATACTTTTTTGGTGATTGCAACCTATTGGATATCGTTTCATTTCACAAAAGAGAGATGGTTATATCACAGTGAAAATAAAAATTGCATTATTTCATTGTAGGGTTAGCATTAGTATGCTAGACATAATTGTACATGTACACAGTTGGATGATCTTTGCTTTTATAACCAAATTTACTTTGTAGTAGGCATATTTCTCCCTTTACATGATATTATTTTTGGCTACACACTCGCCATTACTGAGTATTCCATTTTTAATCATTCCCATTCTGGTGGTTTGAGCTTTTCTTAGCTCAAATGAGCCAGAGGTACGATTTCCTCAGGGGAATTTTAGGGGTCAACTCTAGCAGGAAAAACCTAGACGTCGTTATGGAAGCCCACGGGAACAAAACAATTCAAGTTTGCACAGATGGCCAGCTGTCTTAGTGGGTGTATGGTCGTTTAGCATTTTTATTCCTTAAAAGGGGAAAACAGTTTAGTTTCATCAGGGATTTTTTTTTTTTTTTTTGCATCAGTTTTGTTTCACCTTATTCCTCTCAAGTTTGAGGTGGCCGGGTAAACCAGCCACTTTTGCCTGCTTCTTGAGGTGGACGTGTTGAATTTCTGTGCCCCAAACTGCGAACGTTCTTTAGGTCCAACCCTGAAAACCTTCTTCGTAACCCCGGTTCAGCCCCTCTTCACTGCTTTGCCATGGATTTCCACTCCTTGCTTCCTCTACTGCTTTCTAGCAGCCAGGGTCACACCCTGGTTCATGCTAATTACTCCCTCTTCCCCGTTCACGCTCTCCCCTGCGTCCCTAGAGCCCATGTCCGACGACCAGCCCCGCACCCCCTTTTCTGTCCCCGAAGTCCCCTCCCGGGTCGGCCCTATAAGCTGTCAGGCTGTCAGGCAGGGGTTAATTGCGCTCGCAGCTTCGGCACTGGGAAGCACCAGCGGGGCTTTGGAGCGGCCTCTGGAATAACCTTGGCTTTCCTCGCTCTTTTAATAGAACATCCGCCACCAAAAAGTGGTTTCAGTTCAGGGTTAATAATATGTCCCCTTCCACTCTCCAAACCAACACCCCGCCCCCCTCCTTTTTTTTAAAAGTTGTTTTTCAAAGTTAATGAGTTTCAAGTTTCACAATGACTTTCCCCTTCCTTCTACGCGTTGCTGAGGAAACCCCCTTGGGGTCCCCCCCGCCCCTGAGCCTCCCCCTCCCCCATTCGGCCCGGGCGAGGGGCGGGGCCGGGAGACCCCATGACGTCAGCGGCCGGCCCACATCCTGCTGTAGAAAGTAAAGAGACGGTAAAGAGAAACTACGGCCCCGCCCGCCCCGCCCCTCTTCCCGGACCAACCGCCCCCAACTGAGCGACCCGGCCAGGCCTTCCCGGGACCGCGTGACTGGCCGGGTCCGCCCCTCCGCCCCCGCCGGGTGCTGGCTCCCCAGGCGTCGCGACCCCTGGCTCCCGCCCCCCGCGTCCCTAACCCCGCCCCTCCCCCCCGGGCCGCGCCGCCACCTCCTCCCGCTCCCCCCTCCCGTCCCTGCGGCGGCTCGGCCGGGCGGGGCGGGGAGGGGCGAAGCGGCGGGTGGGTGGCGGGGCCGGCGCGGTCTGGGGCCCGCCCCGCCGGGGAGACCCGGGGCACTGGCTCCGGGTTCGTGCCGGGCCGGGCGCCCATCCTGCCCCTACCTCCGGGCAGAGCTGGCGGCCGCGCCGGCCCAGCTGGGCCCCGGCGCCTGGGCGTCCCCCCGCCCCTCGCCCCGGCCTCAACCCCAGCCACCACGGGGACGCCCCCTCCCCCGCCCGCGCGTCGCCGCCCGCGGCCTCCCCTCCTCCCGCCCCCGGGGATCCCCTGCCGCCCCGCCCACCCGCGGGAAAGCCTCCGACCTTCGCCCTGCCTCCCCCGCGCCGCCGGGCCAGCGTTCCTCCCGCCGGCCCCAAAGACGCTAAACGTGCCCTACTCTGCCCTGGGGGAGAGGTAAAGCCCGCGCCCGTCTTCCCGGCCCCGGGCCCCGCGGCCCCAGGGTCTGCCTGCCCGCCTTGCCGCGGCGCGCGCCCCCCAGCCCGGCTGCCCGGCTCCCTGGCGGCCGCGATCATGCCGTGGCTTGGGGCGCCGGCGAGCTTCGCCGCCTCCTCCGCCCGGCGGCTGCGGCCCCCGCCCGCGCGCCCCGCGCTCCCCCCCCGCCCCCCGGCCCGCTCCCCTGTTTAATATTTCAGCGCTGGGTGGTGTGAGCGCCAGTCGCCGGCCTTCAGCGTGGCGGCTGCTGGGCGGCGGCGGGGTGGCGGACGGAGCGGGGGATCCGGGAGCGGCGGCCGCCGTAGGAGGTTATGTTTGTGTTTGGGGTTGTCAAGTGAAGGAGGGATCCCAGGCGCCGCCGCCGCCGCCGCCGCGCGGGGGTCGCGGAGATCCCGAGCCGCGGCCGCCGCCATCAGCAGCGCAGCTCCAGGGCCGGCTGCAGCGGCAGCGGCTCCGCCGGGCGTCCTGGCAGCAGGTTCGGCGCGGGCTCCGCGGCGGGGACGCTGCAGCTGGGGAGGGCGGCGGGGCGGAGCGGGGAGGGGGGCAGGAGCACATCCCCTCGGCGGGCGGGGGGCGTGCGGGCGCGCGTGTGTGTGTGTGTGCGTGTGTGTGCAACCGCCGACCTTGCAGAGGGGATGGCTGCGTGCGGGAGACACTTGGCACTTCTGGGCGCCCTCGCCCCGCGCGAGCCGAGCAGGTACAGAGGGACCCAGCCTCCCCAGCCGCCTTCCAGCCGCAGACGCATTTTGCAAGAGGGGTGGGGGGTGAGGGAGACCAGGCCTCGGCATCCCAACCTCCCGGCTTTGTGGCTTTCTTTCCCTTTCGTTCTTTGCTCTAAGTGCCTGTTTACTCCCGGCCACCTGGGTAGTTTCTTTCCGGGTTGGGAGTGCGCGCCTGCAGCAGTTGGGAAGGGGGCGGTGGGTTGGGGCGCGGGTCGGCTCGGGCTCGCCTTGGGGTCGGGATCGGGAAGGAGTTGCTGGCTGGAGAGGGGAGGGGGCGGCGGCGGCGCTGGCGGCGAGGAGGAGTCTCAGGGCTGCCGCGCTCGCCTCATCTCGTCCTCCTCCTCCTCCTCAGCTCTCTGCATCCACTCCAGGCTCCTTCCTGAGCTGGCACTTCCATTCCCCCCTCCTCCTGGCATGCGAAGCGCTTTGTTCAGTGCAGCGTTGCAGAGGGGTTTTCCCAGGCTCCGCCCTCCACATTCATTCATGTTTTTTCTCCTTGCAACTGTCTTTACGCTTTTTGATCGTGTCATGTTTTTGCTCCATGTAGAATTTATTTCTTTCCCTTAAAGGAACGGTTTATCACTCGTCCTAGTCGCTACAATGCTGCTGTCTTTAGAAATATCCACTTACCCCCACAAGGATTTAAACAGGGGATGGACAGCTAGGGACAGTGGGTAGGCGGTGAACGGGGTAGCAGAAAGCCTTTACGGACAGGGAATGTGCATATTTTACATTTATGCTCCGGATCCCATGGGATCACATGATTGGATTACAGTCAGAGTTCACGCTTTAAAAACTTCCAAATATCGTTACCATTTAAAAGCTTTAAGTTTAATAAGGAACGTATTAAGCATTCATACAATTTATTTGGTACAGATGTATATCAATTCTTTATTGAATCAGAACCTTCCTGAATTAGATAGTGGATGTTTCTTTGGTGCAAGGAGTTGAGAAACCATATCTTTTATAGATCACTTAGCACAATGCTAGATGAAATAGTTAGACCATCATTTTTTGTATTATTTTCCCATGTAGTTAAAGATTGCAAATAATATTGTGCTGAGCTGACATACAGCCAGATCAGGGATAAAATACTGAAGTTAATTGTAACGTTCTTTACCTTCTATTTCTTTGCTATAATGAAACCATAAATTTCTAAAACCTTATACTGGGATGTTAGATGCATTTCTTCCCATATAGGCTTTCTTAGGGAGAATTAATAGTTCAGCGTTTTTGTGTGACAGGCAAAGCGTCTACAATGTTTAGTTTAGTCCTTATAACAACCTTCTGAGGTGGATAGTATTTCCTAGTTTTACAGTTGGGAAATCTGATCTTCAGAGAGGTTAAGTAACCTGAACAAGGCCACACAGTAAGGGGTAAAGCCTGGCTTTGAACCCACTCTGGTTTGACACCAAGATAAGTAGTCATGACTTGCTGTGCCTCTTGAAAGAAATCCTGAAAGTAGATGTTATCAGCTCCACGAAAGAAATAAGCACTGGATATAACTGAGTCATGTAGTACCACATTCTTTAGTTGCTGATCTTGGACAAATTACTTATCCTCCTATTTTTTTTTTAATCTGTAAAATGAGTAAATGATAGCTACGTTCCTAGTTAACAGATTAAATTAGGGAATGTGTAGAAAGTACATAAGCACATAGTAGGTGCTCATAAGTGTTCTCTTGTACAGTACCACATATAACAAGAGCTTTAAGCCCTACTGTTCTATTCTTGTGTCTTTGCTTAATGACTAAACATTGTTTCATGTTTAACAGTGACAGTAGGCTTTGCTTATCAGTTTTCTTGCAGTAAGTTAAAATTTCAGCTTTAAGATCCTTGAGAATCTTGTGGAAGAATCTGAGGTGGCTGATTTGGGGAGATGGGTGATCCTGTTTTGGGTCATTCTTGTCTTGGCCTATTGTATTTCAGATCACTGTGTTTTAAAATGTGTAAGTCAGGACAGGCTAGGTTATGCTGCAGTAACAAATAACTCTCAAACCTCACTTAAGCAAACAAGAAAGTGTTTCTGGCATATGCTGTGCAATCACATGGGTTAGCTGGAGCTCGACTTTGTGGTGGTGTCAGATTTGCTGTCTGGAGCAGTCCTGATCCCATGGCAGCGAGAGAAGAACTCTGGAGGATCATGCTGTGATAATAACTAAATGCTCCAGCCTGAAAGTGAAGTCTCATCCACTCACAGGTCGTTAGCTACAGTTCCACACGCGTTCCTGGGAAACAAAGTGAGGCAGAAAGTGTGGTCCTACCATGAACCTAGAGGTCTTGAATAACTGGAGCAGCCACAGTAGGAACCCCTTGTATTAACTGAGTTAACTAAAACAAGATGAACAAGACATTGTCCCTGCCCCTGTGAATGGGCAGATTTACTATATATGCATAACATAATCCTTTTGTAGCCTGATGTGATACTTTACTTGTTCCTGGTATTGTCGTTTTAAAACACAAAGTGAGTTTTTCTACTCTTGTGGGATAAAGATACTGTGATTTTTTTCTGTTTTCTTAATGAGAAGTCCCAGATATTGACAAAATGATCTCTGTTTAATTAAAAGTTAGTGAGTAATCTTTTGCAGTGGTGCCCAGCTTGGTTACTTTTTCTTGAGTTTAGGTTTGTGCCCTGCTAGGCAATAACTTTTAAAGTATCTTTCTCTTCTGAGGTAGTAAAATGTGCTTCTTTGTGTTTTTTTTTCTTTTTCTTTTTTTAGCACATGGATTAATTGATGTATGTTGAGTTTATGGAGCTGCCTTTTGGTGACTTGCTTTATCTAGAGTTTTTAAGAAGAAAAAGAAGCCCCTGATTCAAAGAAGATGCCTCGAACTAAACAGATTCATCCCAGAAATCTAAGAGGTAAGGCTTTGCATTAAGTAGAAGTAAGGCTTGCCGTAAATCTTTTAGTAAAAAGTATCTCTTTGTTGACGGGATTGGCAGTTTGTTAGATGTTGACCCTGCCTGGTGGCGAGCTCTGTTTCTCTTGTTCATTTCCACATGAACAATTCCACATGAAGTCCTGCACAATTCCTGTCTCTCAGGAGATACGTAATAAATATCTGTTGAATGAATTAATTGAATTTGATGAAATTACAGTCCTTCCTTCCAGACCATTAGATGGGGTATTAAAGGCTGAAAGTTGCTGTTTGTTGATAGGAACCATATTTGGGTCAAGGAATCTGAAATGAATGGTTAAATATTCTTTTCCAACTGGATCATTATGAATTTTATGTTTTTTTTCCATTCCCCCTCCATAGTTCTTTTGAGGTTTATTTTTGTACTGCTCCATCAGTTAGATTAACAAGATAAGAAGTGAAGAGAATTGTAGGCATTCACTCAGACCGTTACTTGCAGAAGCCAGAGGCAAATTAAGTTATTTTCCACAAAGAAGCAGTGGCTCAGAAATGTGTATATGATAACACATTTCACATAGAGAGAGAAAAGTGTGTGTTTTCCCCCAACTGCAAATACTTTTAATAGTAGAAAAGTAAGTGTATTCTTGCTTATTGTTTAAAAAGATTTGTATTGTTCTCATGTGTTTTATCAATGGTGAATAGCAATTATCTTTTATATTAAACTTCAGGAGATAAGCAGGTAGTAGTGTTAAAAAAAGAGCTATTAAAGCAAATAATTCCAAACTGAGTATGGTATTTTATGAAATATTTATCATTACAGAAAAAAAAAATTCTGAAGTATATGTAGGGGGAAAAGTGACTTAAAAATCAAATAGATTAATTTGAAATGTTTCTTGGTAAAATCAATTTGACTAGTTACCATAAGGTGATCTTTGAAAATGTAGTCAATTTTATGGCCTCTGTGAATCTGGAAATAGTACTTGTTTCCTGTCTAGAAATCTCTGTTGCCTCAGGCGGGTGCCTCAGCCCAAGTTCAAATTGATGATTATAGTAACCAGTGTTCAATGAGGTGGAGATTTACATGAGAACATTAAGTGTAGTCTATGGAAATCAGATTTTTTACAGTCATATAGAAAACGTTGAAAATTGAATGTGTGTTTGCCTGTCTCCGTCACTAGAATCTGAACTCCCCAGAGACTCACTCTCATTTATTACTGTAGGAAAAGCCTCCAGACCCAAGGGTGCCAGCTGAGGTGGGCATTTGGAAACATGGGCCCTGCTTTATCTGTCCAGGGAGGGCACCCTGTTCTAGTTTGCACAAGTGCAGCATATAGGCAAGCAGCAGCCCTAGCCCAGCACAGTTTCTGGCAGCTAATGGCAGCCCAAATGTTTGTTGAAGGAAGGAGTACATGATTGATCTTAAGGTGTTATTTATTAGGTCATAAATATTAAACATTTTTCATATTTAAAATATATATTTATAACATTCTAGATAAAATGACTATCCTGAGAAATGCAGATTTGCAGGCCATAGGCTCTTTTCCTTTCTGTATCAAATAAATGTACAACTCAGCACATGTTTGTTACCACCTTCATGTACTTCATGTTCCTGTGATAGCAATAAAATGATGATAAAACACAGATCCCAAAAGGAGTATGGAGAGGTGATAGGGAAACACATAACTATGTACTGTGGTGAGAAATGAACACTAGGAAGATTCCACAGAGGTAGGGAGTCATCATTTTGTCTCCATTGTAGGGGGCGCAGTTCGGAGTCAAGCAGAATGATGATTTAGGGAAGGAAAGTTAACACCTGGATTTGGTTCTTAAGGCTGGGAAATTATCTGCGAAGCTGACGAGGCAAAGTGAGTGCATTTCATCCTGGGTTAGGAGCTTGTGAAGTAACTTGGGGACTCTGAGCAACTTTAAATTGTTCTCCATTTCTACAGCATGAGAAGTTCTATTCAGGAGAGACAAGAGGGCAACAGAGAGGCAGGAGACTGGAGTGGGAGAATCAGGAGGAATCAGATCAGGAAAGGCCCTCAGATTTGAGCCTGCATTTCATATGTAGAGTTAAAAGTTTTCATAAGAAAACTTGCTTCTTTCCTGAAATTAAGATATTTTTAGAGTTTTCAAGGAGAACTTGAAATAAATTTGTCTAACTTGTCTGTGAGAGTCTGGAAAGTTGCTTGACTAAGGTAGTTAAGAACTCTCAGCCACTAAAGAAAAGATTGAAATAGATTAGCCCTAGTAAGCATAGTCAAGCCACTTCAGTGGGACTTCTGATGGGGAAGGGGATGACTTCAGGGAAGAGGCGGCTTCTGAGCCAGTGTAGCTCACTCAGCAGTGGGGAACGGGAGTGAAACTCGAGGTGCCCCTGGGAAACCCTGAGTAAGCAAAGTGACAGAGGGGATGGTGCTAAGCGGTGACACACAGAAACCTGGGGCTTTCCTTCTCACAATGTCTGTGAGGACCCTGGGAGTGATGTGGGGGTTAGAGTAAGCAGGTAACTGTCAGCTACTGAGATTAATTTTTGAGCGTGTCTTTAATATCTCATTGTGACAGTTTGGAATATCAGCTTTGCTGTGCCCTACCTGTGATCCACTGCTTTGCTTTACTAGAAGACATCTCTAATGCGATGAGATAAGAAATGAGGGGAGAGGAAATTGGGAGACCAGAAGAGCAGTCACAGCCCTGCTTGTCCCTGTTGTTTCTACTGTTAGCTCAGGAGTTTTCAGGAAACCCATCGCCTCTTTTTCGGCTTCCTGGGGGGACTAGTCTGAAATACTTGTCTTGTGCTTGGTAATTAAGTCAGTATTAAAAGACAGATACCTTATACTTTCTCAAATTATATTTTTCTTATGCTTCCATGGCAGTTTCACCTCTTAGAATGTAATCTTTCTTTGATTTATTCTTGGTTCTCCTGCTGGGACAGATATATCCCTAGGGATGTGCAAAGCCACAGGGTAACATGTATCTTTCAGGAATGTGAATTTTACCTGGGGGAAAAATACGTATACTTGTCTGTGTGTGCACACGTATACACATATTAAAGTATTAGACAAGCGTCAAAATGTGCAATACCAGGATCTATCGTGGAAGAGTATAGAAAGTTTGCATGGATTTGAAAATTAGGCCTGCACAGACTGCTTTCATAAGGAGATAGAGTGTATACTTTTTTGCTCCTAGAGGTTCTTTCGTAGAAAAAGCATAAGAAGAATTGTTAGGTTAAGGGCAGGAAACAAATTGGGGACATAAATGAGACAGTGTCTGACTTGATGGGTGATCTGTATACTGTGTAGGACTGTGGTTTTGTTGAATTCAGTCTCTTCACCCTTGGCCCAGCGTTAAACCAGATAGAATCAGTTCTCCATGCCTGTTTCCCAACGGCCTGTGCAGTTTTCACACCGACCTATCCCTTGTGAGGTTGAAGAATTTTGAAAGAGCATGAGAGAAGCACTTGGTGTTCAGAAGAAAGGCTTAGCATGTTGTCCTAGGTTCGGTGGAGAAGGGTCACTGGACTGCACGAGGTGGCTCCTCCGCGTGGTCTTGGTGAGTTGACAGCAGGGCAGCGCTGTGTCGCCCAGCCATCATTCCTTACTCATCGCCGCTCTGCGGAGGGGTTGTGGTTGTCTCCACCACCTTCTCAGGTCTTCGCTTGGACTCTTGGGTAACGTGGAATGGAGGAGTTGGTGGCTTGCAGGGGGTTCCATGCCACTTCTGTCATGATAAAGGGCTCTGTTTGTGTTTTGCCACCCATTATCATGAATATGTTTTCAAAGCTTTGAAAAAAAGGAAAAGAGGCGTTACTTATTTTAGTTGTGTTTGGGCCTAGGGTTTCAAAGCTTCATTTCCTTTAAGATTGGAAGTCAGTGTGGAAAATACTAAGTATTAACCTTTTGCAAAACATGTTTTGAAAATTGGTGTAGCTGTTTTTCATTTTTATTGGTTGAGTTCATTTGGCTCTGAACACCCTGCAAAACATGAGAACTCTTTTCTGGTCTGAGAACCAGAATTTTTTTTTTTTTTTTTGAGACGGAGTCTCACTCTGTCACCCAGGCTGGAGTGCAGTGGTGCGATCTCGGCTCATTGCAAGCTCCACCTCCCGGGTTCACGTCCTTCTCCTGCCTCAGCCTCCTGAGCAGCTGGGACTGCAGGTGCCTGCCACCTTGCCCGGCTAATTTTTTTGTATTTTAGCAGAGACAGAGTTTCGCCATGTTGGCCAGGCTGATCTCAAAACTTCTAGCCTCAGGTGATCCGCCCGCCTCAAAGTGCTGGGATTACAGGAGTGAGCCAGCACACCCGGCCCAGATTCCTTAAAATGTGAGAAGTAGCACTGAGGAATGTGATCAGATGATGGCCTTGATTGACACATAGGGTCGCTTTCCACCGTTGGCCTTCTTGTTCTCCACGGCATCTTGTGCATAGTCATTTGCCATTTCAGGAGCTCGGTGTGCAAATCCAGTATTTCTGTGCTTGGTCATCTTTCTGGAAGGTACCTCTTCTCCTTTTCCATTTCTACTATTTTCTTACTCTGTATGGGAGATGTCTCTGCTAAAGATTTCACCTCTTCTTTGAGTTTTTTTCCTTATTTTCTGTTCTCTTGTCAGATACCCTCCTCCCCTCCACAGACGTGCCTTGGGTCTCCTTTGCTTGTGTCCACATGTGCCTTCTTGTACTTACGATATTACATCATAATCATTCTTCTCCAGGTCTCTTATCTTAGCAGGATTATAATATGTCAGAAGAGACCATTTTGGTCATCTGTGTGCAACAGAAGAATATTTGGTCGTGTTAACTTTTTGTTTTTGAGATGGAGTTTCTCTCTTGTTGTCCAGGCTAGAGTGCAATGGCACTATCTTGCCTCACTGCAACCTCCGCCTCCAGGGTTCAAGCAATTCTCCTGCCTCAGCCTCCTGAGTAGCTGTGATTACAGGCATGTGCCACCATGCCCGGCTAATTTTGTATATTTAGTAGAGACAGGGTTTCACCATGTTGGCCAGGCTGGTCTTGAACTCGTGACCTCAAGTGATCCACCCGCCTTGGCCTCCCAAAGTGCTAGGCTTATAGGCTTGAGCCACTTTGCCTGGCCTGGTTGTATTAACTTTTTAGCAAACTAGAAGGTTGAGATGATTTATACTCAGGGAGTTTGTTTACATTTTTGAACCTCAAGTAGGAAATGCTTCTTCCAATATTTGGTAGCTTCTGATTAAAAACTTGTGATAATTTTAATTGCCTGAACAGATAAACCAGGTGGTTACTGTTAACGTTTCTTTTATATGAAATTTTACTTCATGTACAAGATTTTTATAGTTTATCCCTTTGGTACATTTAA
This sequence comes from Theropithecus gelada, assembly GCF_003255815.1. Lineage (NCBI taxonomy): Eukaryota > Metazoa > Chordata > Mammalia > Primates > Cercopithecidae > Theropithecus > Theropithecus gelada. The sequence goes on from NC_037671.1 coordinate 15,015,763, forward strand.
TTACTGTAAAGGTAAAGAGTTTGGCCTCATGCAGTCACTGACTTGCTATGTGGTTGGTTTCCTTGTGTGTCAAATGGAGATAATGTGTGAAGATGAGATGATACGGCAAATGTAAGCATTTGCCACAGTGCCTGACACAGGGTACACACTCAATCCAGAGAGCTACTGCTTTCTATGAAAAACTGGTTTATGTCAGACTCCTGGGTTACATATGCTTTATAAACACAGGAAACAGGAATATCTACATAAAATCTGTAAATGCATTTTAGGCTGCTCATGTCCTCAGTGTTGATTCCTGACATGTCCCATTCTTGTTCTGACTACTCAAAGGTTGGGATCTGGGGGAGAGAGGTCAGCGCAGAAAATAATTTGGGAATATTCTTACCCAATGTGCTGCTCCCTCCATTTTTCCACTTAAACTCATTCAAGCCTTGCCTCGTTTTTTGACAGTGTTAGATGAGGTTAAACAGAATATTTGTCTTCATTGAGTTCTCAAGAAACAGGTTCTGAGGGCTTCTATTTTACTGTAGAACTCTTTTAAAAAATGTCGGTATCACAGATCACGCGGGATTGAAGTGAAGTGCTCTCCTTAGGTTCCGAGATGGCAGCCATCTCCCTGTCCCCTACTCCGCTTCTCTGTGACACAAGAGAAGCCCAGCCGGGGTTTCAGAATTAATCTGATTAAGATGAATGTTTTCATTTGCTATCAATTGTGGGCCTACTCCAGTGGTTGTTTTACAAAGTCTACTACCATGAATAAAATCTTATGTTTACTCGTTATGTAGGGATTATGTTGTTGAGCTTATAAGTGGAGTAGGTTTAATTTTGATGATTTTCAGATGGAATTCCAGCTGTTTAAGCGTCGTTTTTCACATTTGAATGTTAGGTCAGCAGTTCCATGCTGACAGCCTTAAGATTTGAGAAATCAAAAATCTTGTAGTGGAAACAACCCCATGACTTATTTCAAAAACAAAAACAAAAGAAATTCTCTATACTGTAGCAAGAAAGGAAGTAAGTAATAATTTAAAACATAGTTTTTGTTAATATGGGTGGAAAAGTTATTAGGAGCTATCATGTAAATGGCTGACATTATTTAGTTTGAGCAGGATAAAAATGTGAAAATGGAGTTAACATAGCAAGCCTCCTTTTTTTTTGCAGATAATTATTTTTCAGCTCATGTGGAGAGCTTATTTGATGCTTTCTGAATGCTTATTAACATTAGCCAAATGCTTGTTTCTTTTTAAAAGCAAATACAGAATGTAATAATATGATTAACCAGAGTAATGATTTTATTTTAGAACATCTTTGTACAAAATATGTTCTGATGAGGTACAATCTTATCTTACTATAGAATAGAAAAATACATAAGTTGTGTAAAATCTCCTATCATAGAAAAACATTCTTAAGCTTCACATTTAAAATGGTGATAATTTGAGCAAGTCTGGGCTAAAGTTGACTCTTGTATTATGCAGAAAAATATTTTATGAATAAATTAAGGGCTTTACTTTTTCATTTGCATATTTAACTCTTTAAAAACATTTTCGCAGTACTCTTCTGCATATTAATACTATGCTCATTACAGGTGATGCTATTATACTGTTAACCATTGTTCACTGTAGCACAAAAACTTATAAACAAATAGAGACCTTTCTTCTCAGTGCTCAAGTCATTCTTTGAGAAAGAAGCTCTTTTTGATCATGAGGCTGTAGGCTTACGTTTGGTACAGAGTTGCGCTGATTTTGATTTTGTTTTTTTTTTTTTTTTTTACAATTTTAATGAGAAGTTGTCAGAAGGTTTTTAGAAATTTTCTATGATGAATTTTGTTCTAGAAAATATTCTAAGGCTGTGCTGTGATGCAAAAGTACTGAAAAAATAGAAAGTGATAACAAAATGGTTGACTACCATGTAATTAGATAGCAGTCCCTAAGTATGAAATGGAACCATATCGTTTAAGAGTTACACCTACTTGGCTGGGTGCGGTGGCTCATGCCTATAATCCCAGCATTTTGGGAGGCCAAGGCGGGTGGATCACGAGGTCAGGAGATCGAGACCATCCTGACTAACACGGTATAACCCCGTCTCTACTAAAAAAAATACAAAAAATTAGCCGGGCGAGATGGCGGGCACCTGTAGTCCCAGCTACTCGGGAGGCTGAGGCAGGAGAATGGCGTGTACCCGGGAGGCAGAGCTTGCAGTGAGCAGAGACCATGCGCCACTTTACTCTAACCTGGGCAACAGAGCGAGACTCCGTCTCAAAAAAAAAAGAGTTACATCTATTTAATAATACAAAGCTTGATTTTTATGGTCCTTATGTGTTTCTGTCCATAGAATTTCTGTGTGCCTGTGTGACTAGAGTATGAATTTAACCAAACATACTTATTATTTTGTACTTTGAAGTGTGCTTACATATGTTTATCTTCAAACTCTTTCAGATTTGCCGGTGAAGAAAAAGATAGGGTGAGCATACAACTGCTTAATAGTTATAGTATCCAGATGGAAATAGGTTAAATATACAATTAGGGTGGTATTTGATAGTTTAAAGATAAAGAAAAAAATAAACTGAGCTGATACACCGGGACTTGGAAAGTGGTTGGTTAAGCCATGCCAGGAGTGAACCAAGGCGCTTCCTTATGTTGCTGGGTTCTTGTGCGCCTCTCTGAGAGAATTACACATATTTTACGGCAGGAAGGATGGACCTTGCAGGTCATTGAGTTCAGCCTCCTCATTGTGCAGATGGGAAGGCCCAGTGGCAAGGGGGAGGTGGTTTTATATGGGTCTTACGATGATAAAAAGAGCAAAGCTTACCACAGGTCTCTGCTAGGCTCTGTTCAGAGGGCTTTTCATGTTTTCTCATTTGATTCCTACAGCTACCTGAGACAGGGACTTTTATGATTCCCATTTTATAGGTGTGGGAATGAGGCACAGAAAGATTGCTGTTTGCCCAGTGTCACACAGCTAGGAGTCTGGAGTGCTTTTGCTCCTAACCATCATGCTTACACTTGCTGATGTTGATAGTAGAAAGTTCTTTCCTGATTAGTAAGAGTTTGGAAATGCTCTCCATCCCAGTTAACTTGCTAAGCACAGCACACAGAGCTGAGGTTATTCAGGAGGTCAGAATTCGAAGGATTTTTTTTTTTTTCTTAAGCCTTTAATTGTTCAGAATCTATTTCAAGTTGTATATGTATATATTACTCCAAGTTAGATTTGGTATCACATACAGTTTAGGGAATTCCCAGGCTCTTCAAGAGAGAAAGAATAGTTGTCTCATCCAAGACGTTTGCTTACATGATTTTCTTAGTTATATGGTTAGAAGTAGAAATGTTTTACTTAAAACATTTTACTTAAAATGGAGAATGGCAGTGTGGGAATCTCCGCCTAACAGTTGAAGTTTCGGACATGAAGGCTTAGAAAATATTTCTGGGGAAACTAACGTGAAAACATTAAAATTCTAAGCAAAATATAGAAGATAACATTCTATAATTTGTCTTCATGTGGTAGGTACGGTAGAATATAGAGAAAGCATGCTATTTTAGATGTATGGGCACTCTTCTTCCACACTGCAGGCAAAGGGCAAATAACCACTTTTGGCCAAGCTCGGTGGCTCATGCCTGTAATCCCAGCACTTTGAGAGGCCAAAGCAGGTGGATCACCTGAGGTCAGGAGTTCAAGGCCAGCCTGGCCAACATGGTGAAACCCTGTCCCTACTAAAAATAAAAAAATTAGCTGGGTTGGGTGGCAGGTGCCTCTCATCCCAGCTACTTGGGAGGCTAAGGCAGGAGAATCGCTTGAGCCTGGGAGGCAGAGGTTGCAGTGAGCTGAGACCACACCATTGCACTCCAGCTTGGGCAACAAGAGTGAAACCCCATCTCAAAAAAAAAAAAAAAAAAAAAAGGAACCATTTTTAAGGGATCAGAGTTAGAGAATTCTATTTGTCTTCTGGGAGCGGTGAAAATACTAGTAGGCTATGCCTACACAAAAAATCTTGTACCTGTTCTCTTAAGAGTTTTTAATACATTGCGTCTCCACACACAGGAAAATAAAAGATCTAAGAGCAACATAAAGGAACAAATATAATTTCAGGTTAGTATATGCAGTATGGAATTCCCCAAGGGAAAGTGGAGCAAAAAATAATTGAAGTGGAGTAAAGCAATGAGGAAATACCTCGCGGAGGAGTCAACTTTCTTCTCAACGAAAACCTGAATGAGGAGGAGTTTTGAGATGGGTTTTTAAAGACAGGAAGGATATATTGGCAGAGAAAATAAGTTGTTTTTAGACTTTGGTAGAAGAATGAACGGGGAAGAAATTATGCAGAAGTGATTGTTGGTTTAGTTTGCTTAGATAGAGTGGATTTCCCAGTGAACCTGAAGCTCTAAGGAAGCAAAGAAGAAAGGAAACTTATTAGATTTCATGTGTTTGGTTTCTGTTTATGGTATTTATAAAATTACCAGGTCAAGGTCTTTTATACTGCCAGGTGGGTCATAAGGTCATAAGTATTTAAAGAAGATCGTTCAGTGGCTTGGCAGCATCTTTTATGTTAACGTTAAAAAACAGCCTTCACCCAAGGGCAGTATGATTTGTTGACAACCAGGAAACCAGGTAACAGGTTAAAAGAATGCTTTTTCCTATTTCAGAAGATCATCGTGTATATGAATAAACCAGCAAAAGAATAATATGGCTTTGAGCAAATATCTTTAGTTTCTTCTTAGAGAACAAGGTGGGCAGGGGTTGGTAGGGGTGATGTTGGTCTACAATTTACTTTTTAGTTGTAAATGGCTGTTATTCTAGGGGTCAGTAAATCCTGACTAAATCCAATCTTCCACCTGTTTTTGTAAATAAAGTTTTATTGAAACATAGCCATGTCCATTTATTTACATACTGACCATGGCTGCTTTCATGCAACAATGGCAGAGTTAAGTGGCTGCTTGTGGTCACGAAGCCTGAAATATTTACTATTTAATGCTTTACAGAAAAGTTTGCCGAATCCTGTCTGGGAAATAGAGGAGAGTTAACACATTTATTTATAAACCCTTTTCTGGTTGGGAATAAATGAGAATGCTTTGTCTTTCTGTAAAGGATTGCTGTAGGAATGAATTACTATAGGGGAACCTAGGTGTACTTAGCTTTAGTTAGTACGTGAGGGTCCGCTGCCTGCCAAGCATAAGGGAATTCACATTTGTTTGGGAAGGAGTCCATTTACTTGTGGTTTTAAAAATGAAAGGAAAGCCTTAGAGGTTGAGTTAGTCTTGCCAGAAATATTTAATTCTTGATTTTTTGATACCAAGGTCATGGGTCTCAACCCAAAAGGGTTAGATTGTTAGGGAGCCAACTGTTCAGTCAGGTAGAGTACTCTCCTTTTTTAAATTGTATTGTCTCCATCTAGTCACCTTTGTATTTAACTCAACTTGGTAGAAAACTACTGCAGGCAATCCATTTCCAATGCCGTACATCAAACGTCTTGGGAAGGACTGTTCCTCAGCAAAATAGAACTGTCTTTGAGAGGAGCGCCTTCTGACAAATGAGCCCTACAAGGAAGGTCTTCCCCTGTGAATGGAGTGCCAGGTCTTGAGAATGGGACCAGGTCATCTGAGTGATTGATAATTGCTGCCAGCACATTAAGCATTATAATTTGTACTTCGGTTGTGGGAAACATGTTTAAACATCCAATACGTTTGAATTCTCAGTAGTCCCTACAACACTTTCTGTAATATCCTAATAATTCTTTGTTTCTGGTGGTTTTGGGGTACTGAGATGAGAGTAGGTAAATGATATTTTTGTGTTATGGTTTTGTTTTAATTTATTTTGCTTAAGTTTAAATTTAAGGATAGGCTCAGTTGAGCTCATCATAACTGTTGAGTTATTTGGGGAATACTTTGGAAAGCAATGTTAATTCTCCACAGATGAATTGGATCATTAACCTCTTTATTTTGGTCCATGCTGGTGTTAGCACGTGGCTCAAAGTAGTATGAGAAATCAGTAACTGTTAACATGTTTCCTTTCTCAGGAACAGGAAGAGCCCATAGTGGTCATGAAGTATGGGAGAATCAGAGGGCCACTTTGGTGGCTGTCACTTATAAGCCCGTCTGGACTTCTGTGGCCTGGCTCTGAGGTGTTGGACATGTTGTGGAATTCACCACCTCTGTCCCTGTCTTCCAGGAAATGTATAGTTGAAGACATAAAGGCCATAATGGCTTCACATGGAAGTCTAGACAGCTGTACAAGTATTTGATGAGTGAGCATATAAGGAAATACTCAGTTAACATATATAAGGAGACATATGACAGCATAGCCGAGGGGTTAAATGCTTTATTTATCCTTCTGTATGTTGACAGTTTAGGTTAATCTACCATGTTTTGATGGAATTAGTGCCATATGTGTGATGAGTTATATATTCAACATTCATGTTAATATCTTCTTGGAAGAGCTAGGGTTTGCAGTAAGTTGCATTTGATGGATATGCTCTTTCATGGAAAGATGATCTTTTTCAGTCTCTAGTTTACTGCCTTAGTCATACTACTTTAGAGTGTATTTGTTTTACAGCTTTATTAAGATATAATGTACATGCAATAAAATTCACCCATTTTAAGTGTACAATTCAGTGTGTTTAGTAAATTTATAGAGTTGGGAAACCTTTACCACAGTCCAGTTTTAGAACATGTCTGTCACCCCCAAAATTTCCTTGAGCTTATTTGCAACCAATCCTTGCTCCCGCTGTCAGCCACAGGCAATTGCTGGTCTGTATTCTGGCTCTTCACATTTGCCTTTTCTGGACACTTAATAAGTAGAATCATACAGTATATAGTGTTTACTTATAGCGTTTTTTCATTGACTATAATGTGTTTGAGATTCATCTGTGTTGTAGCATATATCAGGATCTTCCTTACCTTTTATTGCTACATAATATTCTCTTATACGAATGCACTGATTGTATTGATTCATTCACGCGTTGATGGACATTTGTATTCAGTGTTTGGCTTGTGTGAATAATGTTGCTGTAAACAATCCTGTCCACATCTGCAGTTACATAGAGTGTTCTGTAAGTCTCAGGTCAAGCTGGCCATTAACATCTCTTTTACTTGATATTACTATAGACACTAGGGTTTTTGTTTGCATGGCGTGTGTTTTCCTGTTCTTTCATGTTGGACTTTTTGTTTCTTTGAACCTCTGCCACTGTTGCAGGTATGTCTTTTGTGGACAGCATGTTGCTGCAATTGCTTTTTCATCCAGTCCGACAGTCTGCCTTTTGGGTGGGTGTTTATTCCATCACATCGATGTAATTTATTATTATTATTATTGAATTTATATCTGTGATTTTGCCTTTTCTGTTTGCTTGATACTTTTGTTCCTCTGTACTTCCTCAATTGCCTTCTTTTGTGTTAAATTTTTTAGTGTATGATTTTGATTTCTCTTTTATTATACTTTTGACTAATTTTCTTAGTGGTTGCCCTAGAGATTATAATATGCATCTTAATGTATCACTGCCTACTTGAGAATAATACTAACTGAAAACTGGTAAAATATAGAAACTTTTCTCTGGTGTCTCCTTTTCTGTTGTAATATATCCTTGATCCCTTTGTATTATAAAGCTGGTTATACAGTGTTAAATCACTCCTTTACACAATCTTTTTAAAAAATAACTTAAGAGAAGAAATGAGAAAAATACTAATAGGTTTTACATATACCTCCATATTTATTGTTTCTAGCACTCTCCACTTCTTCCTATGGCTTGAAGTTATCATCTTGTACCACTTTTATTCAACCTGCAAGATTTCATATAGCATTTCTTGAAAGTCAGGTCTTCTAGCAGCAATGCTGCTTTTTTAATATTCATGGAATATCTTTATTTTTCCTTCAGTTTTGAAGCATAATTTTCTGGATATAGAATTCTTGGTTGATAAGGTTTTGTTGTTTTTCTTTCTGAACATTCACTGTCCTCTGGCCTCTGTTACTTCTGATAAGTCAGCTGTTAATTGTGTTTAAAGATGAATTGTTTCTTTCATGGTTCTTTCCATTTTTTTCTCATCTTTCTCCAATTTGAATATGATGTGCTTAGTTGTGGATTTCTTTGTGCTTATCTTATTTGGAGTTTTATTGAACTTCTTGGATATGTAGATTAGTATTTTTGTTTTCATCAAATTTGGGGAATTTTTGGCCATTATTTCTTCATATTTTTTTTCTGTACCTTTCTTTTCTCTAATCACACATTTATTTTTATGTTTGATGTTTCACAGGTCTCTGAGGGTCTGTTAATATTTCTTTAATTTTTTTCTCTCTGTTCCTCAGATTGGATACTTTTCATTGAGCTATCTTCAAATACTTGAATTCTTTCTTGTATGGGTTCAGATTTGCTGTTGAGTCCCTCTAGTAAATTCTTCATTTCACTTATTATACTTTTCAACTCTAGAATTTCTATTTGCTTCTCTGTCTCTTTTTAAAATAATTTCTCTCACTTTATTGAGATTCCATTTGTTGTTATAATCATACTTTAAATATGGTTCCCTTCAGTTCTTTGAACATATAATAGCTACTATGAAATCTCAACCTATTAAACCCAGCATTTGGGGATATTAGAGATACTTTCTATTGACTCAGTTTTTCCCCTGAGTATGGGTCACACTTTCTTATTCTCTTCATGTCTCCAACTTTTTGTTGAATGTTTTACATTTAAGATAATAGACTGTAGCAACTCTGGATTCTGATGTTTGCTCCCTAGTGAGTTATTACTGTTTTTTTGTTTAGTAACTTTTCTGGACTAAATATGTGAAGGCTATTTCTCTCATGTTGTGTGGCTGTTGATGGCTCTGCCCAGGTTGGCTTTTTTTTGTTTGTTTTTTTGTTTTCTTATGTTTTACTTTAAATCCTAGTTTCCTAGGGGGTTACCCTGTGTAGTTTTGTTTTCAAGCCAAAGGTAGATCAGAGCTTAATTGTGAGTCAGTCTGAGCCTTGACTCTGCCTGTGGATCTGTGTGTGGGCTGGGGAGCACACACACAGGCAGTTCTCACATCTGTCCTGGCTTTAACTTTCAACTGGACCCCCTTATGCCTTCTTTGTGTGTGTATGCCCAGGCTCTGTGTCCCAGGGGTGTGTAGGTAATTAGGAGACTGCGCTAGTGTCGGTGACACATGTGCAGAGTCTCTGGTTAACCTGGGATACGTGTGGAGAGTTTACTCAGCACACTGTAGGTGGCTCACCTACCAGAAATCCATAGTAAGTCCCTGACTAGTCTCCTAGTCTCTTGCTTGCCCTGAACAGGACCTCAGCCTTGGGCGGACAGAACCATTGATTCTCTGAGTTCTCTTGCTATTGGGCTTGCTACTTTAACTGACTGTGCTCCAAATCTGGTGAACCCAGCCTGGCAAAAGCTGTGAAGTTGCAGCTTTTCACAGCTTTCCCCTCTCGGTTGAACCCTGGCACTGACAGAGCTGGGATAGGGAGACAGGAACAGCCCCGGGCAAAAAATGCCACTGTGCTGGTCTTACCTGAAGTTCAGCACTTTCCACAAAGAAATGCCCCTCCACGTGTATATGGCTTTGGGTGATTTCCAGAGCGCTGAGAGTGGTTGTTCTTGACAGTTTTGTGCGGCTTGATGGTTGTGTTTTGTGGAGAGGATTTGTCACTCCTCACTTTGTCCTTGCTGCATTTCCTATGAATGTGTACCATTCTGTCCTCCTGTGGACCATGAATGTGGACCATGCTGTTCTCCTGCAGCAGGCAGTGTCCTGGGCCCTCATAACATCAAGTTGCACAGTGTGTTTTAACAGGCCTCTTGCTTAAGAGTGCGTGTAGAGACCCATCAAGCTGGCAGAAAATCTAGATGCTATTTAAAAGATGCAAGTAGTGTGATGATTGTGTTTTTAAAATACTGTTGCCGGCATTCTGGATATTTAAAATTCATACTATTGAAGTAAATGTTCATTCACTGATAACTTTTTTTTTTTGAGACGGAGTCTTGCTCTGTCACCCAGGCTGGAGTACAGTGGTGTGATTTCGGCTCACTGCAAGCTCCGCCTCCTGGGTTCACGCCTTTCTCCTGCCTCAGCCTCCCTAGTAGCTGGTACTACAGGCACCCGTCACCATGCCTGGCTAATTTTTTGTATGGTTTTAAGCAGAGACGGGGTTTCACCGTGTTAGCCAGGATGGTCTCGATCTCCTGACCTCGTGATCTGCCCGCCTTGGCCTCCCAAAGTGCTGGGATTACAGGCTTGAGCCACTGCTCCCGGCCATGATAACTTTTATATTTAAACTTCTATTACCGAAAGTGTGGTTTAGTGGGGAAAAAAGCAAAGAGTTTGGAATTTCGAGTTGTGGAATTGGGATTGAATCCTGGTTCTACAACTTATTAGGTCTGTGATTGACAGAATGTTACTTAATCTCTCTGAACCTGTTTTCTCACCCCAAATTGGATATAATATTGCTGCCTTATGGGTTATTTTGAAAATTAAATATACGTAAAACTGGCATTTAGTAGCTATTCAGCAAATATGTGTTTACCCACCCAAAACATTTGTGGTTGTGGGTGTGTTTTTGGTAACTTTTTCTTCACCAGATTTATCTTCTCCTTGGTTTACCTAGCTTTGCTTCTTAACGTTTTCTCCTCTTTTTGTAGAATAATTTTGCTACTTTATATAGTAACTAAAACATACAATGTATTTCTTTCAGGGTACATTTTGGTTGAATGCTCTTTCCAGATATCCAAAAGTTCCCAACATTTCATAGTGATTTCCTTTCTAAATTATAAATTTCATGTGCTTACAAGTGATGATGAAACTTCACTGTCATTGTACAGTGAATGAACTCATATATAGATGGTCCCTGACTTAACCAATAGTTTGTCTTACGATTTTTCGACCCATACAACGGTTCTGTTTTTCACTTTCAGTATTACAGTATTCAATACGTGAGATATCTAACACTTTATTGTAAAAGAGCCTTTGTATTAGGTGATTTTGCACAACTGTAGGCTAATATAAATGTGCTAAGCACGTTTAAGGTAGGTTGTTATAATGTTTGGTAGGTTATGGTGTATTAAATGCATTTGACTTAGGATATTTTAAATTTTTGATGGGTTTATCAGTTCATGACCCCATTATAAGTAGAGGAACGTGTGTGTGTGTGTGTGTAAAAGATTATCCTATGGAACATCTGTACAATGAGAGGCAGTAGCATTGTTATGTAGACATTCTCAGGCCATGATTAGAAGGGGCAAAGCAAGGTCTCTAAAGAGATTATCAAATAATTTACTGAGAAGCGTTCTTGGACCTTGCGGGACCACAGCCCACTCTGCTCAACCTCAGTGGTTCTCTTCTGTGACATTGAAGTTAATATGGAAGAAGTAACTTTGGTTACATCAGGTTTTAATGTCACCTTTCGTTTTGGGGTGGACACAGCTGGACTCCAATGTGTCCAAACCCTCTTCATAATACCATTTTTTCATAGGGTTTTTAGAACTGAGAATTGTATAATTTATCTTACTATTTTACTTAACTGACAAGAGTACCTTATTCTAGAATAATTTTTTAAAAAAATATTAAGTTTTTAAAAGCCACATCTCTAGACACTTCCTGTTCCTTGGAAACCTTATTGTCTCCCGAAGAGTACATTTGTTGTGGATAGTGTGTTTATCAAGAGTAATTCTTAAAGTAGTTGGATAGGTTTAAATTTCGCCACATAGGCGCTGCAGAATTTAGACATATAGGAAGTCAGGATTCAGGGCTCGTTTGTTGTAAGGTGAAATCAGGAAGTCTCTGGTTAAAGATTGGATGGGATTAAGCAGACGTTTTATAGGCAGTCTCCTCACCCTGAACTGCAGCGGTGTGCTGTCTGGAATACGGTCTGACTTAATAACCCACCCATGCCAGTAACATACATGATAGAGCCGAAGTGCTGTAGTTAAATAATGGATTTTATAAACATTAAATGGTCTTTTAGCACCTGCCGTTTTTTGCAAGAGTCAAGTGAGAAATTATGTATGTATGCATTTTGGTCTGAATCTTGTACTTCTGTTAAACACTAATATAAATGTCTCTCTTGAGGCTGGTCTATAACAGATTTATAAAAATGATTACTGTTTCTCAGGCTTTAAAAATCCTATTTTTGGCAACAGAATCTTATGAGTTTTGTTAAATAAAGTGAAAGTTTAGACCTTTTATTCTTTGCAGATTGGATAATTTTTCTTGTACACTTAGCAAATGTTTGATAAATAGCCCTGCAAGGCACTGTGCCTGCTAAGTGCTGTGGAGGATGCTAGAGTGACTCTGGCATCCATCGTAGCCTCAGGGACCCTGGACGCTGCAGTTCAATAGGAGAGAGAAGACAAGCCCAAAACTATAACAAGTGCAAAGTGATAAGGGCCGTGGAACAATGAAAACTGTCAGGAGAGACTGGGGAGGGAGACAGTGTTTTCTGATTGCATGTGAAAGCTACCGCCTCAACCCCAAGAATTCTCTTTACTTTCTATGCCCATGTTGAACTAATTCTCTAAGTCAGCAGTTTCATAAAACCTATGCATATATTTCTGATTTCCTCTCATTGTGAGTACTTGAAAGAGAGGAAAAAGGTGTTTGGGGTCAGAGACTTGGGTAAGGAGAGTAACCTGGTCAAATAGTGTGGTTTCTTGACCTGGGCATTGTACCAGGCTGTGTGTGGCATCCTGATCCTACATGCCACTGAAACAGCCTGGAAGTGCAGGATCTCAACGGAAATATAGTTGGAAAAAATAATGCGGGTAAGCTTGGGGCTGGCAGCATGTTAGAATTGGGAAAAATACCATTTGTGTAAATCAAGCCCTTGGTACCAGATGTATGAAGAGCTACTGACACCTCATGGATGTGGATGTTATTATTTCTGGTTCTGGAAAATGTGTATGTGTATGTACCAGAATCTATATATGGTGCATATATATATGCACATGGTCTTGGCTAAAATTGATCTATGAGTTTAATCTGTGACAGAGAAAGCTGTTCAGTGTATTCCTCAGTTGCCTGAAAATAAACTTGGAGTGTATCTGTTCAGGAGTCACAGATTAGTCTTTCTAAATGTATCCTGATTTGTCTGACCGGATTCTGCAGAGAGGACTTATTGGAGGTAAAGACCAGGTGTCATTTAAATGATGCATTATCTTTTTCAAATTTAGATGCATGCTGTTTTAGGAAAACACTGCAATCATGCTTTTTCTTCTTTTTTAATGAAATAAGAATAGTTCAGAGTAGTGGAGTGTCAGGACCCATTGATAGGTAGGTCTTTCTAGAAAAATCTAATTTCAGTGAAAAATTACACATAGTACATTTTGCTTTCACATATGCCTTGCCCTCTGAACCTGTGTGTGTATATCAGCAAAATTTGTTGTTTCTAAAATCTATTTCTAAAGTGAATCTTATTTTTTAACATTTAACCATTTAGAATTATTCGTATACCCACATAAGCAGACACATAAGCAGGGAAGGAGCTTTTAAATATGATGTTGGGATTAACTGAGTGGATATTTGGAGGGGAAACTACTGAAAGTCATTCCACAAATCAACATACATTTTTGAGTAGATATGTAGAAAATCAATATATAGAAAGTAGGAAATATAGAAAAACATTGAGATTACATTCTAGGGCTTAGAGAATTACAGCTCAGAAACAAAAAACATGACGGATAGAAAAATATAAAATGCTTGTTTCAGAACTGGTGTGAAAAAGGTAGCCTTTTCTAATACATAAGAAAAGGTACAATAGGTAAATGGACAAAGGGAATTACAAATGCTAAAGTATTATATGGAAACATCATTCTCTGTAATAAAAAGAAAATGGAAACAATGTGGAGATAATTTTTATTTACCAATGCATTTGCTGTTTTAAAGAAATGGCACCCAGGGCTGTCGAGGTTGTGTGGAACAAGTATACTCATTTATTGCTGATGACATAGTAGAGCTTCAAAGGATTTTATGTCTTGAAATTTATCCTTAAGGAAATAATTCAGCTGAAGCAAAAAGATATTTGGTCAAAGATCTTGATTTTGGTGTTATCTTTAATAGCAAAGCAGTGGAAGTGCCTTAAATGCCCTTCAGTGCAGACTAGTAAATCGATCTTATGCTCTGGCAGACATTAAAAATGATAATTTTTGAAATCCTGTGGAAACATAAAAAATATTCGTTACATATAAAAATCCATATGTATATAGAATATACAATTATATGATCTTTGTGGAAATACTTATGTTAGGGTGACAGCAATATGAGAATTTTAAGTAATTTCAGACATCAATCGATCATTTGCTCTGTGACTCTTCAGTTAATTCCTCAGTCTGTGTTCTGAGCGCTGCTGTAGGCCCCAGGGATGCACAGTCCCTTACGTGATCTCTGTGGTCTTGTATGTGGGCACGTAAACAGCTAACAACACAGTATGAAAGAGCAGCTTTCTGGCTGGGCGCAGTGGCTCATGCCTATAATCCCAGCCTTTTGGGAGGCCGAGGCAGGTGGATCACCTGAGCTCAGGAGTTTGAGACCAGCCTGGCTAACATGGTGAAACCCCATCTCTCTAATAATATGAAAATTAGCTGGGTGTGCGTGGTGGCGCATGCCTGTAATCCCAGCTACTCGGGAAGCTGAGGCAGGAGAATTGCTTGAACCCAGGAGGCGGAGGCTGCAGTGAGGCGAGATTGCACCACTGCACTCCAGCCTGGGCAACAGAGACTCCATCTCAAAAAGAAAAAAGGAAAAAAAAAAGCAGCCTTCCAGAGAAGAAGGTGTCAGGGCTGGGTCTTGCAGAATGAATAGGAGTGGCCAGATCATCTGGGTGGAGGATGACTGAACGGAGGCAAACATGGAAATATAGGAGTGATGTTCAAGTTTTGGAGGATGTGGATATTTACAAGGGCCAAGTTATCTCAGGGTGACTTTAACAGGAGCAGTGATGGAGGGGATGGAGTGGGTGTTGAGGCCCCGGTCTTGGAGTGGGTGTGTGTATGTCCTACTTAGGGCGGAGAGGAGTGCCTCATTTTCACTTCTTGCAGCTTTTTCGCCTTTCAAAGTTCAGTATGCGTTATTTGTTTTGTTAGTCATGCCACATTCTCATAATTTTTGAGCACCTTTTTTGGTTGCCTGGCTCTTTAGTAAACATAAGTATGTAGAATCAAAACAGATATTTGTCTCTGTCAATTTCTTTGTGTGTTTGCTACTGTGGTCATTCATATATTGATCAGCGATGATTTTCCTGAGACTGTTTAGTGCATCGGTGGCAAAAATTAGATTTTCTGACTCCTGATCTATGAAACCAGATTTCTTTCTGCATTTTATTGCTGGGCTGTAGGTTATGTTGAATATAAACATATTTGTGGATAATGTAGTTGTATGTGGCTGAGAGGTTACGCTGGGTATTGTGGAAAAAAATTTTGTATATGAGATAGTAGCAGTGACTGTTTTCCTGTTTTGTTTTTAAATGTTCTTCAACATGGAGAATGAAATCTAAATGATAATTCTACTCTTTATTGGTTTTTCCTTTTTTTTTGTTTTTGAGATAGGGTCTTGCTCTTTTGCCCGGGCTGGAGTGCAGTGGTGTAGTCATAACTCACTGCAACCCCAAACTTCTGGGGACAAGCAATCTTCCTGCCTTAGCTTCCCAGATAGCTTGGAATACAGGCACATGCCAGTGTGCCTGGCTACTTTTGTTTTTTGGTGGAGGGAAGGGGAGGTCCTCACTTTGTTGCCCGGGCTGGTGTTGAACTCCCAGCCTCAAGTGATCCTCCTGTGTTGGCCCCCCAGAGCACTGGGATTACAGGCATGAGCCACTGCACCCAGCCTGTGGTTTTTCTTTTTCTTATTTTTAAACATCCTCTGCAGGAAAAATTAAGGAACATGATATATCTGTTAGACATTAATACAATACAAATTCAGTATGTTTTAGTGTTTTGATCTATTGATGTCCTTTCTATTGAAGGCAAGGAACAATAGTTATTAGGTGCCTTATTAGATTTTATGTAATGTTTCCATAAAGAAGCACAGATATTACTATTTTTCAACTGTGATGTTTAATATTTGAGAATGTATTTTGGTATAATTGTTTTTCTTTTTAATCCTGTGTATTTTATGCATTTAAAAACATGCTGAAAAGGGGTCCATCAATTTGACTAGACTGTGGAGGCATACAGGGTACACAGAAAAAGCTAAGAATCATCCTGTGGCTGGATGCGGTGGCTCACAATTGTAATCCCAGCACTTTGGGAGGCTGAGGCGGGGGGATCACGAGGTCAAGAGATTGAGACCATCCTGGCCAGCATGGCGAAATGCTGTCTGTACTAAAAATACAAACATTAGCTGGGCATGATGGGATGCACTTGTAGTCCCAGCTACTTGGGAGGCTGAGGCAGGATGATTGCTTGAACCCAGGAGGCGGAGGTTGCAGTAAGCCAAGATTGCACCACTGCACTCCAGCCTGGGCGACAGGGCGAGACTCCATCTCAACAACAGCAACAACAACAACAACAAAGAATCATCCTCCATTCCCCAAACCCTAAAGCCAGGAAAGGAGTAAGATTAACTTTAGAAATCAACAAATAGAGTTTTGGATCTCTACTGTGCCTTTTAGGAGCTCTGTGGATAGGACGTTTTACTTCTGAGTGTCATTCTCTATGTTATAAAGCGAGTATAATACGCCTGTCACAGACTTGTGATGGGAGTTAAAATGGACACTTTATATAATATACCTGGCAGAGTAACAGGCACATAGGATGAATGTTGTTACCCCTTTGGTCCTTACTCTTATCATGAACTAGGTATGTCCTTGGCCAAATAACTTACCACTTTTTGGTCTTTGTTACATATTTCGCTAAACTAAAAGGATTTAGATTTGTTTATTTCTACTTCAGCTAAAAAAGTCTGTGATTATATAAAAAACTAGGATTACCTTTTTTCAAATTGGAGTGCTTGATCAGCTAAGCTGACTTTTATTTTGTTGATTAAAGACATGCATATATCAAGAGGCATTGTCTTTTGTGTCTATGCCACCTAACTTTTCTCTACCAGTCTTGTCTCATTAAATGTTTGTCAGTCACATTTGGATTTGGTTGAAACCATGCTGTTTATCCAAGGTCATGACTTAAAGTAAAGGACAATTTACTTAATTGCCTTAAATACTAGTCAGAGCCATGTGGAAGCTATGCAGGTAAACAAGCCTCTTTTGGGGGTTGGGTTGTAGGAACCCTGCCTTAGGTCTCATGAAAGTGATATTTTTGTGTGTTTTCAGTGGTCATCCTCTGTCCTTACCTTCAGTTCCAGTAGCTCTTTAAACCTCATTTGTTCTGTTGACACCAAGTTGGTTAGAAGGTCATAGCGTTGGTTTGTGGGTAGGAGGTTAGAGGGAGGTCCTGGCAGAGGCTTATAATGAAGTAGAAGCATAAAGTCAGAGTTCTTGATTGCAAAGAGTAGAAGTAGCCTCTTTGACTCAGGGAACAACCTCATTGGAAGGGGTGTCAGGTTGCTGTCATAACCCCCAACACAGGTGGATATCTGTGTCTAAAAGACAGTGAGGAACCAGGGGAAGCTATTCCGCCATGACAGGGGAGATCACCACCCATGGACAGCCTGGATCTTGGATGCTGCTTCCACAGGAAGCACCAGACCCCTGTGAGCATCTGCAGTGGTTCCCTGGCCGGAGTTCAGGCAGGGCGGGCATCTGACCTGGCTGCCCTGCTGAGCAGGACTCAACAGCGGTGGCGTCCCCCCAACTGTGGGGCGAGGATTCTGATGCTGGGCGGTCGAGGGGAAATGTAAGCCCAACGACAGATGAAGGTTTTCTATAGATGGGCTCGGCAGTTGTTGGAACCGCTTATTATCTGTGTGTGTGTGTGTGTGCGCCTGTGTGGGCGTGCATGCATATGCCTGCAGTTTGGAGAGGAAGGGATCTGGGCTTTCATCAAAGTCCTAAAAGGTCTTTTGATCCAGGAGTTAAGAAACACTCTGTAATAAAGAGATTTAACTGTGTTTGAATCTTTGCTTTTCCACCAGGTGGTGCAAATCTTTTATGATGTTCATAGAAGTTAAATCCTCAAAAGATAAGAATAATTTAAAATTGTGTCATTTTCTCTAAGAGTTTAGTTCTATCACACAACATGAAGCATTGTTGATCTGATTCTTGCTTTCCTTCTGTCTTTAATCAAGATACAGGTGGATTTACCTATTTAAATTTGTGACCATAGATCTTAATTATCTGTAGATTTTTGAGACTATACTACTGTTTTGTTTTTTGTAGAAAGAAACTTCAGTGACTGGGAAAAACAGTAATATATTCAATATACTAATTGTTTCACACACTCTTGTGGAGCTAGAAACACTCAATTCTGATAACTTTTTGCTTTATGCACAAAACTTGTGTGATTTAAATTTTTGAAGATAAAAGTCATGTCAGGTTGGTCAGTGTATTAGGCCATTCTTACATTGCTATAAAGCAGTACCTGAGACTGAGTAATTTCTAAGAAAAGGGGTTTAATTGGCTTATGGTTCTACAGGGTACAGGAATCTGCCTCTGGGGAGGCCTCAGGAAGCTTCCAATCATGGTGGAAGGTGAAGAGGGAGCAGGCACATCACATGGCAAGGAGCAGGAGTGAGAGTGGTGGGGGGAGATGCCACGCGCTTGTAAACGAACAGATCTCAGGAGAACTCACTGTCACGAAGACAGTACCAAGCCATGAGGGATGTGTCCGCATGATCCAGCCCCACCTCCGGCACTGGGCATTGCAGTTCAACATGAGATTTGGGTTGGGACAAATATCCAAACTTTATCAGTCGATCTGTTTGTCCCTTTTTCTCCTCTGAGCTATTGACAGTTTGCTCTCTCTCCTGCATCTTTCTGTTTTTAGAAATAAATAGTTGGCCGGGCGCGGTGTGGCTGATGCCTGTAATCCCCCAGCACTTTGGGAGGCTGAGGCGGGCGGATCATGAGGTCAGGAGATCGAGACCATCCTAGCTAACATGGTGAAACCCTGTCTCTGCTAAAAATACAAAAAACTTAGCTGGGCGTGGTGGCGGGCACCTGTAGTCCCAGCTACTTGGGAGGCTGAGGCAGGAGGATGGCATGAACGCGGGAGGCAGAGCTTGCAGTGAGCTGAGATCGCACCACTGCTCCAGCCCAGGCAACAGAGTGAGACTCTGTCTCAGAAAAAAAAAAAAAAAAAAAAAAAAAAAAAAAAAGACATAGCTGGAGAGAGTGGGTTAGCTGCTAATATGGGCTACTGTATACATTACATTCTAGCTTACGTGTCCCCCTCCCCCGCCACTTAAGAGTTTGATGTAGGCATCCTTCATGTCCTTCAGGTCATTACATGCAGATTTTAATTTGTTAATTTGTTATATCATCTCTAATAAGAATTTACCTAATTCAGTTATTTCTTTGACAGAACAAATTAATTGTTTGTTTGTTTATTTTGTTTTGTTTTTTTTTTAGACAGAGTCTCGCTCTGTCTCCCAGGCTGGAGTTCAATGACTCGATCTCGGCTCACTGCAACCTCCACTTCCCAGGTTCAAGCAATTCTCCTGCCTCAGCCGACTAGCAGGGATTAAAGGCGCGTGCCACCATGCCCAGCTAATTTTTTGTATTTTTAGTGGAGGCAGGGTTTCACTGTGTTAGCCAGGATGGTCTCGATCTCCTGACCTCGTGATCTACCCGCCTTGGCCTCCCAAAGTGTTGGAATTACAGGTGTGAGTCACTGTGCCGGGCCAGTTTTGTTTATTTCTTTTCAGTTTTACTTTTATTTTTTGCCGTTACAAACGACTGCAGTAAACATCCTTACATCCTTTGTACATAAATTCCATTTATTAATATTCGTATGCTTTTTTTTTTTTTTTTTGAGACAGGGTCTCTTTCTGTTGCCCAGGCTGGAGTGCGGTGGCCCGATCACGGTTCACTGCAGCCTCAACCTCCCTAGCCTCAGGTCTCCCAGACTACTGAGATTGTAGGTGTGTGCCAACACACTCTACCTTTTGCTTTTATTTTTATAATATGTATTATTTACAGTGATTCTCTTAATCTGTATTTTAGTTCTATTAATGGTGCCTTTATTGTACAGAATTTTAAAGCTTTTTTGTAGTTGAGTCCGTCAACATGTTTTCTATTCTAACCTGCAATTGTACCAATAGCCCTCTTAAAGTTTCTTCTAATACTTCTGATAGAAATAGGTTTAGGTTATCAAATATTTTATTGATTCCAAAATATATAGTTTTTTAAAAAAACTTTCGTATCTCTGAAGTTATTTCTTATAATAGTGTATCATGACTTAGCTAATAGTACTTCTTCTTTCAGTGATACATAAAATAATGGTTTCTGTTATAATTGATGTTTTGAATTCAGCATAATTGGTATTTCTTGCACTTAGATCTGTAATCCATTTGTACTTATTTTTGTATATGTCATGAGGTTATGGAGTTCATTTTTCCCCCTACAAATAAAGCCAATTTCTCAGTATTGTTTACTAAATGAAGAATCCTTTTCTCGCAGAATTGCCGTATGGTAACTTCTGATATGTGCTTTGACTCATGGCCTGATCCACTAATTTATTTGTTCCTGTGCTATACTCTTTTGACAACAGTGGCTTTTTAGTTAAGTTCTAAATTCCAAAAGGGTAAGCTTGCCTTCACTAGACTTCTTTATTTTAAACATTTCTTAATGTTTACTTGAAATATCCTAACTTTTGATTCTCAAGTCTCTGTTTTTACCTACTGTCTTTACTTACAAAATGAGTTGATCCAGGCAGGCATTTTGTATGATATTTATTTGCACATGAGTGTTCATATAATGGCATTTCTCCTATTTCCACTTTCTAAGTGAATTTTTTTTTTTTTTTTTTTGAGACGGAGTCTTGCTCTGTCGCCCGGGCTGGAGTGCAATGGCATCATCTCAGCTCACTGCAACCTTCACCTCCCATGTTCAAGTGATTCTCCTGCCTCAGCCTCCCAAGTTGCTGGGATTACAGGATAGGCTCCTGCCACCACACCTGGCTAATTTTTGTATTTTTAGTAGGGATGGGGTTTCACCATGTTGGTCAGGCTGGTCTCAAACTCCTGACCTCAGGTGATCCACCTGCCTCGGCCTCCCGAAGTTCTGGGATTACAGGCGTGAGGCAACGTGCCCTGCCATGAAATTTGTCTTTTAAGAAGGTTCATGATTTTCCTGGGTTTGTTCTTAGCTCGGTGGGTATTAGTGGCTTCAGCATCAAGTGCAGAAGTTCTCGTTGAACAAGACGCTGATCAGCGTCGCCTTGCTGTGTTGTTAGTGGCACTTCTGTAATTTCTGTTTAGAGACTGTCTGGGTTTTGTGGGATTTCTAGCAATTTTAGTGTCTCTGTCCTCTGATGCCAGTGGCATTCCAGTCATTACGATAGAAGTTCCCACAGAGTTTTGCTTCAGAATCATCTGAGGAGTGGATCTCGGGTGTGGAGGAGTATATGGAGAATCGTTGAAGATGGGGAGCATGTGAATGTGGGATTATTCTGGGCTGTCTTTTAAAATATCCATTGGGAATGTTTATTTTTTTCAATGCCCTGCATGTGTAAATGATGCTTCCTTTGGAGTGAACCTGCCCTTGTGGAGACCACCATCTTAAAGCCCTGAATGGCACGGCGCACATGGGTTTCTGGGCTCCTGAATAAGAATTCTGAGTGAGTCTCCCCCACCCCCATAGAACACTGTTATAATCAATGATTGGGTTCTGTGTTAATATTTTACTATTTTAGGGGTCCATTTGTGGACTTTTATGGACTGGTCAAGACAGCAACCAATGTATAATTTTTCCTAAGGGGGAAAATATATTCTAATTTCTACACAATGTTTTCAGTTGAATTTTAAAACAGCCGCTTTTAAGTTAAGGACTCCATGTTGGCACCAAAGGGTACCTTGGGAAGCTTTCCTTCCCCACCCCCTCACCATCCCATTGCCCTGTTAGCGCCCCTCAAAGTAGTCAAAGCCAGCGCACCTGCGTGCAGCTGAGGGCTCACTGTCCCCCCAACCAAAAGCCAGCGCACCTGTGTGCAGCTGCGGGCTTGCTGTCCCTCACTCAAAGCCAGCGCACCTGTGTAGCTGAGGGCTCGCTGTGCCCCCCTCAAAGCCAGCGCACCTGTGTGCAGCTGCGGGCTTGCTGTGCATGTGTGTTTGCAGTGAAGTGCCTCAGCCAGTTCCTCCTTCCTTCTTGAAGCAGACTGTACCCACATCCCTCCTGTGTAGACATTTTGGAGCCTCCACTGTGATGTTTGCCTGTAACCCATCGATAGAGCTAAGTCAAATTTGCTTTTTAAGAAGGTTCATGTTTATTTTCTGGTTCTAGGGCTTCTGTGGCTATTTAGATGAGTTGTTTAGAACACTAGACTAATGAGATCACCAGGGTGATGAAACATTGTGTGGATCTTGGCTGTCTTCTAGCACATTCAGCTCTGTTCCTAACCCTCGCCATCTACTGGGCATTTTTATTCATATGCTTGATCAGAAGTTGGCTTGGGTGAATGTGTGTGTGGATCCAAATACCTCCACCGTTCATCTCAGAGAAGCAGCTCGTCACCTGGGTCCTGGGAGGGTGCCATGTGTTGCTCACTGGATGGAGAGGCAGGGCAGCTTTGTTTCACGCCAGGTATTGGCTTCTGAAACGTTAGATTCAGCTGAAAGGAGGGTGGAGCTTGGTGGGGTTTATGTTGACATGTCAGGGCAGATGTATTTGTTGGTATATTTCCTTTAACATCTCATGAGTTGAGCACATTTTTAAAGGTGCTGTCAGGGTAGAAAGGAGGCACAGGACCACTGTGCCGCCAGCTTTAGAATACATTGTGAATGGTGTCCCCTGGGATTGTGCAGTGGGCACAGCCTTGAGATAGCCCATTAATTTCTTCAGTAAATGCATGTTGAGTTAATGCTTGGTAATGAAGCGTACCCTGCTATGTTAGGGAATGTTTGTTAGAGGCGATTGATTGTAACCCACTGGTGCCATGGAAGATTTGTTAGCATGGTGATTTTAGCACATAAACGCCTCTGATGACAAAGCTCAAACCTCATTTATTAAATGACAATTAAAATTGCCTTATAATTTTAACAATGTATGCCTGTTAAAATGTTCTCCATTACATCTGCAGTGGTGAATACGTGCCTAATAAAAATTTGATAATAATGAATAGTCCCAAGTATTGGGAAACCAATAATTATCTTTAAATTATGCTTTATAATTATCTTTAAAATTCTACCCATTTGAAATCCAGCTGTTTATATTTTTAATACTTGAATTTTTTTTTATGAATGAATGTGAGTCTCCAAAGAATGTTAAGTATCTTGTTTGAAATGTCAAGCGAAGAGATGAGATTCATGTAATTTAAATCACCCAGAATTCACTGGGAGAAAATTTTTAATAATTTTAGCAATATAGAAACTAATGAGAAACATTACACCTTGGTTGTTTTAAGTATCTGAATTACCTTTGTAGATTTTATAGACTTCGTGGTCAAAAAATAATTTTATGTGTTTGCAAACACTTTGATATTCTAAACTTGAGTAGCCATCTAAAAATTAACCATATGGTAATATTTTGTCTGTGTTATTAGGGATAATGGCCAAGATTTATTGAGTTCTTATTGCATTTCTGGACCTGTTCAAATCTCATTACTACATTTAACCCTGCAAAAAAGTCTTGTGGCACATTGCTGTGTTCGTTGTCCTCAATTCAGAAAGAGGAAAGCTAAGGCCTATAGAAGTGAGAAGCTGCAGTCCCCCAGGAAGTGAATGTCAGAGCAGACGTTGGAGTTAGAATTCTGGGTGGCCGGCCGGGTGCAGTGGCTCACGCCTGTAATCCCAGCACTTTGGGAGGCTGAGATGGGTGAATCACAAGGTCAAGAGATCGAGACCATCCTGGCCAACATAGTGAAACCCTGTCTCTACCAAAAATACCAAAATTAACTGGGCATGGTGGCGCATGCCTGTGGTCCTAGCTACTAGGGAGGCTGAGGCAGGAGAATCACTTGAACCCAGGAGGTGGAGGTTGCAGTGAGCTGAGATTGTGCCACTGCACTCCAGCCTGGTGACAGAGCAAGACTCTGTCTCAAAAAAAAAAAAAAAAAAAAAGAATTCTGGGTGGCCTCATCCAAAGCTTTACACTTCTTCTTACTGCCACTACACTGTTTTGTGTGTGTGTTGTGTGTGTGTGTGTGTGTGTATGTTTGAGACTTGAGTCTCGCTCTGTAGCACAGACTGGAGTGCAGTGGCGTGACCTTGGCTCACTGCAATCTTCGCCTCCCGGGTTCAAGCAATTCCCCTGCCTCAGCCTCCCGAGTAGCTGGGATTACAGGCGCCCGCCACCACGCCTGGCTCATTTTTGTATTTTTGGTAGAGATGGAGTTTCACCATGTTGGCCAGGCTGGTCTGGAACTCCTGACCTCGTGATCTGCAAGCCTCAGCCTCCCAAAGTGCTGGGATTACAGGTGTGAGCCACCGCGCCCAGCTGACCACATTGTTAAAGGCATAAAATACTATTGCAATACTTTTAGCAGTAATTTGTACATTAAATAAGTGACATAATTCTGAATGCCTACAAATACATGTAAGTCTTGTAACATTTTGGGACCATGCTAATGTCAAGTGTAGCCCTTGTACAGTGATGCACATAGGCATTAAAAGACCATGCAGTTTTAAACAACTGGAGACAATTCGCCAGTGTCTTTACAGAGGAATCAGGAAGTTGGACGTTTGGCCAGTGGGTGTAATGGTGGTTTTGGAAGGCATAACTGGGTGAAGGGAGGAAGCTGATTTGCCTGCATGTGCGCCTGGTGCCAGGCACTGTGCTGTTGCATGTGCTGCTACCTCGTGATCCCCACGGTGCTGGGAGACAGGATCGTGGTAGCCCTGGGCAGCCTAGGTCTCTTATCCCGGGTCTCACAGCCACTGGGGCAGAGGTGCTACTCAGAAGCAGGGGTTCTGCCACAAACACACCTTCTTTCCATCCTGTCACACTGCTGATTGCTGTTAGAGTTTGGCCTTTCCCTCACCGTGCTTTTGGGGTGGGATTGGCCGAGGGTGCGGATGTTTCCTTCGGTTTTCATCCTTACATTTCTTAGGCACTTCTAAGGGCACCTTTTTCCTGTGGATACACCTGGTAGAAAGCTTTTTAATTTAGTGGTATTTGCATCATGAGAGATCACTTGCAGTCATGAAACACTCTTAGTTTCCTCGGTAAGCGGCTCGGGAAAGAATTTCAGACCTTTGCTTTGGGTTCATTGCGCTTGTCTTTTCAGAGCAGTACCCCTCCTTGCTTTTCACATCTGAGTACTGAGCAGTTCGCATGGTTTTGGCATGTGCCTAGAAGCCCTCTGAATTTGTAAGTGAGCTGTATGCTTGACTCTTGCTGTTCCCATTTAGCAGTTAGAGATGCATCTAGACTCTTCTGTTTTTCACCAGCTTTCATGACCACGGGCGTTTCAACTTCTTACAAGATTTCTGTGAAGTGGGCATCTCCATTTCAGCCAGTTCTTTGTCGCACCTTGAAAAGTCATACATTTTAGCTGCCATTGAGCCCAGTGGTAAGAGCAGGTGGGCCATGGTGAAGCATGAGGCCTTGGGAAGGCCCCTGTGTCCCGTCCGCGGCAGCAGTGTGTGACAAGGCTGGAGAGTGGACACCTTCTTGCTCCTTTAGATAAGGGAAAGAACAGTTGCTGGAATAAAAAATTAGGATCTAAGTAGGAGCCTGCCGAGGGGCGGAGCAAGATGGCCGAATAGGAGCAGCTCCAGTCTTCAACTCCCAGCGCCAGCGACACAGAAGACCAGTGATTTCGGCATTTTCAACTGAGGTACTGGGTTCATCTCACTGGGGAGTGCCGGACGATCGGTACTGGTCAGCTGCTGCAGCCCGACCAGCAAGAGCTGAAGCAGGGCGAGGCATTGCCTCACCTGAGAAGCGCAAGGGGGAAGGGAATCCCTTTTCCTAGCCAGGGGAACTGAGACACACAACACCTGGAGAATCGGGTAACTCCCACCCCAATACTGCGCTTTGAGCAATCAGGCACACCAGGAGATCATATCCCACACCTGGCCGGGAGGGTCCCACACCCACGGAGCCTCCCTCATTGCTATTACAGCAGTCTGTGATCTACCGGCAAGGCAGCAGCGAGGCTGGGGGAGGGGCGCCCGCCATTGCTGAGGCTTAAGTAGGTAAACAAAGCTGCTGGGAAGCTCGAACTGGGTGGAGCTCACAGCAGCTCAAGGAAACCTGCCTGTCTCTGTAGACTCCACCTCTGGGGGCAGGGCACAGAAAACAATAACAAAGCAGCAGACACCTCTGCAGACGCAAACGACTCTGTCTGACAGCTTTGAAGAGAGCAGTGGATCTCCCAACACGGAGGTTGAGATCTGAGAAGGGACAGACTCCCTGCTCAAGCGGGTCCCTGACCCCTGAGTAGCCTAACTGGGAGACATCCCCCACTAGGGGCAGTCTGACACCCCACACCTCACAGGGT
This sequence comes from Theropithecus gelada, assembly GCF_003255815.1. Taxonomy (NCBI): domain Eukaryota; kingdom Metazoa; phylum Chordata; class Mammalia; order Primates; family Cercopithecidae; genus Theropithecus; species Theropithecus gelada. The sequence goes on from NC_037671.1 coordinate 15,042,209, forward strand.
GGAGTACACCCCTGAGAGGAAGCTTCCAAAGCAAGAATCAGACAGGTACACTTGCTGTTCAGAAATATTCTATCTTCTGCAGCCTCTGCTGCTGTTACCCAGGCAAACAGGGTCTGGAGTGGACCTCAAGCAATCTCCAACAGACCTACAGCTGAGGGTCCTGACTGTTAGAAGGAAAACTATCAAACAGGAAGGACACCTACACCAAAACCCCATCAGTACATCACCATCATCAAAGACCAGAGGCAGATAAAACCACAAAGATGGGGAAAAAGCAGGGCAGAAAAGCTGGAAATTCAAAAAACAAGAGCGCATCTCCCCCGGCAAAGGAGCGCAGCTCATCGCCAGCAACGGATCAAAGCTGGACGGAGAATGACTTTGACGAGATGAGAGAAGAAGGCTTCAGTCCATCAAATTTCTCAGAGCTAAAGGAGGAATTACGTACCCAGCGCAAAGAAACTAAAAATCTTGAAAAAAAAGTGGAAGAATTGACGGCTAGAGTAATTAATGCAGAGAAGGTCATAAACGAAATGAAAGAGATGAAAACCATGACACGAGAAATACGTGACAAATGCACAAGCTTCAGTAACCGACTCGATCAACTGGAAGAAAGAGTATCAGCAATTGAGGATCAAATGAATGAAATGAAGCGAGAAGAGAAACCAAAAGAAAAAAGAAGAAAAAGAAATGAACAAAGCCTGCAAGAAGTATGGGATTATGTAAAAAGACCAAATCTACATCTGATTGGGGTGCCTGAAAGTGAGGGGGAAAATGGAACCAAGTTGGAAAACACTCTTCAGGATATCATCCAGGAGAACTTTCCCAACCTAGTAGGGCAGGCCAACATTCAAATCCAGGAAATACAGAGAACGCCACAAAGATACTCCTCGAGAAGAGCAACTCCAAGACACATAATTGCCAGATTCACCAAAGTTGAAATGAAGGAAAAAATCTTAAGGGCAGCCAGAGAGAAAGGTCGGGTTACCCACAAAGGGAAGCCCATCAGACTCACAGCAGATCTCTCGGCAGAAACTCTCCAAGCCAGAAGAGAGTGGGGGCCAATATTCAACATTCTTAAAGAAAAGAATTTTAAACCCAGAATTTCATATCCAGCCAAACTAAGTTTCATAAGTGAAGGAGAAATAAAATCCTTTACAGATAAGCAAATGCTTAGAGATTTTGTCACCACTAGGCCTGCCTTACAAGAGACCCTGAAGGAAGCACTCAACATGGAAAGGAACAACCGGTACCAGCCATCTCAAAAACATGCCAAAATGTAAAGACCATCGAGGCTAGGAAGAAACTGCATCAACTAATGAGCAAAATAACCAGTTAATATCATAATGGCAGGATCAAGTTCACACATAACAATCTTAACCTTAAATGTAAATGGACTAAATGCTCCAATTAAGAGACACAGACTGGCAAACTGGATAAAGAGTCAAGACCCATCAGTCTGCTGTATTCAGGAGACCCATCTCACACGCAGAGACATACATAGGCTCAAAATAAAGGGATGGAGGAAGATTTACCAAGCAAATGGAGAACAAAAAAAAGCGGGGGTTGCAATACTAGTCTCTGATAAAACAGACTTTAAACCATCAAAGATCAAAAGAGACAAAGAAGGCCATTACATAATGGTAAAGGGATCAATTCAACAGGAAGAGCTAACTATCCTAAATATATATGCACCCAATACAGGAGCACCCAGATTCATAAAGCAAGTCCTTACAGACTTACAAAGAGACTTAGACTCCCATACAATAATAATGGGAGACTTCAACACTCCATTGTCAACATTAGACAGATCAACGAGACAGAAAGTTAACAAGGATATCCAGGAATTGAACTCATCTCTGCAGCAAGCAGACCTAATAGACATCTATAGAACTCTCCACCCCAAATCAACAGAATATACATTCTTCTCAGCACCACATCGTACTTATTCCAAAATTGACCACGTAATTGGAAGTAAAGCACTCCTCAGCAAATGTACAAGAACAGAAATTATAACAAACTGTCTCTCAGACCACAGTGCAATCAAACTAGAACTCAGGACTAAGAAACTCAATCAAAACCGCTCAACTACATGGAAACTGAACAACCTGCTCCTGAATGACTACTGGGTACATAACGAAATGAAGGCAGAAATAAAGATGTTCTTTGAAACCAATGAGAACAAAGATACAACATACCAGAATCTCTGGGACACATTTAAAGCAGTGTGTAGAGGGAAATTTATAGCACTAAATGCCCACAAGAGAAAGCAGGAAAGATCTAAAATTGACACTCTAACATCGCAATTAAAAGAACTAGAGAAGCAAGAGCAAACACATTCGAAAGCTAGCAGAAGGCTAGAAATAACTAAGATCAGAGCAGAACTGAAGGAGATAGAGACACAAAAAACCCTCCAAAAAATCAATGAATCCAGGAGTTGGTTTTTTGAAAAGATCAACAAAATTGACAGACCACTAGCAAGACTAATAAAGAAGAAAAGAGAGAAGAATCAAATCGACGCAATTAAAAATGAAAAAGGGGATATCACCACCGACCCCACAGAAATACAAACTACCATCAGAGAATACTATAAACACCTCTACGCAAATAAACTGGAAAATCTAGAAGAAATGGATAATTTCCTGGACACTTACACTCTTCCAAGACTAAACCAGGAAGAAGTTGAATCCCTGAATAGACCAATAGCAGGCTCTGAAATTGAGGCAACAATTAATAGCCTACCAACCAAAAAAAGTCCAGGACCAGATGGATTCACAGCTGAATTCTACCAGAGGTACAAGGAGGAGTTGGTACCATTCCTTCTGAAACTATTCCAATCAATAGAAAAAGAGGGAATCCTCCCTAACTCATTTTATGAGGCCAACATCATCCTGATACCAAAGCCTGGCAGAGACACAACAAAAAAAGAGAATTTTAGACCAATATCCCTGATGAACATCGATGCAAAAATCCTCAATAAAATACTGGCAAACCGGATTCAGCAACACATCAAAAAGCTTATCCACCATGATCAAGTGGGCTTCATCCCTGGGATGCAAGGCTGGTTCAACATTCGCAAATCAATAAACATAATCCAGCATATAAACAGAACCAAAGACAAGAACCACATGATTATTTCAATAGATGCAGAAAAGGCTTTTGACAAAATTCAACAGCCCTTCATGCTAAAAACGCTCAATAAATTCGGTATTGATGGAACGTACCTCAAAATAATAAGAGCTATTTATGACAAAACCACAGCCAATATCATACTGAATGGGCAAAAACTGGAAAAATTCCCTTTGAAAACTGGCACAAGACAGGGATGCCCTCTCTCACCACTCCTATTCAACATAGTGTTGGAAGTTCTGGCTAGGGCAATCAGGCAAGAGAAAGAAATCAAGGGTATTCAGTTAGGAAAAGAAGAAGTCAAATTGTCCCT